>NC_137264.1:25534863-25689499 GCF_053477335.1 Acartia tonsa | reverse complement strand
AAATTTTTTTATTTCCAATATGCTTTTACTTTTCTCTTATTTTCTCGTAGAAAAAGAGAGAGAAAGAGATAGATAGATAGGGAGAGAGAGTGTGTGAGAGAGAGAAGAGGTATGGGCTGAATGAATACAAATATGTAGGTAAGAAAGGGTCCGGTTTTCATTAATGATTACAATCGCAGCATTTCTTCAAGTTGTTTTGTCGTGTGTCATTCGGGTATCGTTTTACACAATTATTTACACTGGAGATGTATCAGGAAAAAGGCTAAAACCATCCCAAGACATATAAAATCTTACCCTGAAAAGAATTACCAATTTGGACCACCTATTTCCGAGATCTTTAGACAGACAAAAAACTTCTTGTACTTTATATTATGGGATTAACAAGAACAATTATATTTATAAGTAGCGTAGTAATATTAATATATAAATTTTAAAAAAAGTGATATGTATTTTCTATAATATTATACATTTTGTGTTGCTATTTTTTTAATTTTCATGTTGTAAAGTGACATGTGTTAATTTATCTTGATAACTCTATTTGCCACAGAAACAAGGATGGCAACATCAATGGAAAAATAATACAGGACAATCGATGATACAAATATTAACCCAATATCGGCGCTGGTAACATAAATGTCTAAAAATAAATAAAAATAGACTTAGTCATTATACAGAAATAGTTCTAGTATAAGTAATGACCCAAACAAAGGTGGTTTTTATGCCAATTTTGTAAAAGAAAAAAATGCTAAATAATAAGAGACTTAATAACAGGCAGACATTAAAGATAGAAAGATAAAACTAATGCCTTTGGCCCTAGAGAAAAACAAAAAAGGACTATAATTTCCATATTACAGAAAATTTACTTTTAGATCCTACAAATATTATACAGGGTTAACGGATTAAATTTGTGCGACTTTGAAAGGAAAAATATCATCCTTTTAAACAAAAAAATCTTTAAAAGTCATTTTTAATTATTTAAAACTTTAACAATAGCCTCCAGTTATTTTAAGATTGCATCATATTCAAAATTAAATAAAAAGGCAGTTGAACTCTTACAAAGTATGCTTTACACCACAGATACATCAGAAGTTTTGGGTATTTTGTCACTTTCGTGACATAGCATATTAAGAGCCATTTCGTCATATTTTCACAGTAGCTTTTGATAGGTTATTTTAGGTTAGGTTAGTTGATGGTGATCGCCCCACAGGTTTAGGCAATTGGCCCCGCAGGGTTAGAACCACAGGGGCTTGGAATAAGAGAAAGCCTACTATTAAATTCACCGAAATGTCTCTATTATATGTGGTATTACTTATTGTGTTATAGTTTTTTCCAATTGGCGCAAGTGTGAGAAAGGCTAGAGACGCAGAGCGAGCTTCTTGTATGTTATATATAAATCCTCAACCCAAATAATATATAGTATTCAGTAGCGCTTCTAAATTGATTAATATCCACTGGATTAGAACCGGTTCTCAGCCCTACTGAAAAATTATGTATAGCATCGTATTATATCCAGTTTTCTACGAATATAAAAATGTACCATTACATTAAGATTTAAACCATTTTATTTTAGCCCCGAGATAAAAATGTTTAACTATAAGGTTAAAACCTGTTTTTTTTTGGCCACGAGATACCAAGATAACCGCGAAAAGCTGTTTATGATAAATAACCTAATCTAGGGGCACTTGCTGAACGGGCAGGAGGGGAAGTAGACTCTTAGCTTTCAGTTTTAGAAAGAAAAAGTTAAAATATGAGGGGAAGGGTAATTTTTTTAGGGACAATTTCTCTTAGGAGAACGGAGGTACCATCCCTTCAACTAGTTATAAGTCTCTCCTGGACCTTGAAGAAGCTTCATTCAAAGAATTTCCTTATCCGTCCAGCGGTTAGCGAGATCTAAAGCTATAGACAGACACACACACACACACACACACACACGCACGCACACACACACACACACACACATACCTACAACATGTTACTTTAATAAAGGATATATCAAATATCTGTCTTCTGATAGATATAAAAAATGGATAAATTTAGGTTTTACAAAATCCCAAGATAAAAGTATTCAGGTTTCAATTACCACATTTTTAGTTCTTGGAATACTTGATATGCGTAACTAGCGCAGGCTCTGTTCTAAGCATCTAGGGGCTCTGCATTCAAAGAGGTAAGAAAGGGACAGGAAAATACCTAAAAAGAAGATTTACATCTAAACATAAAATAGCCTGAAACCATCCCAGAACCTAAATAAATCTTTCCAAATAATTAGAACTCGAGAAGTCGTTTCAGTGGTTAGCGATGCAATGTGTTAATAGAAAAATAAAAATGCTTACTAATGTTTGTAATAGGATCAGACAAATGTATGGATTTATTTTATGACTAACAGACAGACAGATGAAAAAAAAGGTGGCTGCACAGACTTGGTATATATTTATCCACAACCATTGATGGGATGTAATCAATGCAATATGCAGGGATCTAAATGGATAAGATAATGTCCGATAAATTGATGAATATCCTCAATAAACATACACAAAATTAGCCCTTCTGTAGATTACAATTAGTGGTTGAAACGTTTGGAAAATCAACTAAATGGACCAGCTAATAAAAATTCCATAAAAGTCCCAAAGACTAAGAAAACGTTATTATAGACTTTCGAAACTAGTGTAATAAACAGCCGAATGTCCACTTACCCCTTTGTAAAATAAAATCTAAAGCAGGTATACAGGGAAAAAATAATGGAAAATAATACATAATCTCCCTTTCTACAATACATTTGCGTAAAATTATGTTTTTTAAGGAAAAGGATTTTGGGGGACAAAAAGATGTAAATTAATTGTACATGACATCCCTGAATCTTCATTATTTCTAATAAATTGGCTGATGCTTTCTCAAAAACAAATTCAGTAGGTATAAACATTATACATATTACATATGTACATGTTTTTTAGTATGGCTCATTATCGGTGTATTATACAGCGGATATGATGAACCGGTTTCGAAGCTATGCTGGAATAGTTATTTCTTTCATCTAATTATAAACCGCTTTCTGCGGGTATAGAATGTACAGTTTTAATCTTATGATTGTACACTTTTATATTCGTAGAAAGCGGTTTATATTACGATGCTAGACATAGTTTTTTCGTATGGATGAAAACCGGTTCCTATCCACCGGATTCGAATGAATACGAGAAATATATTTATTAACTTAGTAGAGGTTTCGTAATTTTTATTTCACTTAAGGTATTTTGTGTATATTATCTAAAGCGAGCCTATTCAACATTTAGGGCCGTTCTGTCAGTCCTTTTATCGTTAATCTAGGTATGTTTGGTTTGTTTTATCGAATTCAAAAGCTTGATTCCTGTAATTGTTAGGTACAATTTAGAAAGATAAGCAATTCCATAATAATTAACAATTTTTATGTGGATTTTTGTCTTTTTTATATTAAAATATTTACATTATATAATTGCCCTATTAATTTTGCCGACTTTTGGTAATTAAACTACTTGGAAGATAAGATATATAAGCGAAGCACCTAAATAATCAAGTTTTAAAATATACATAAGTATATTACGTAAATTTGGGATAGATTTATACGGAATTTTCTATTAGACTTAGATATATAGTGTTGAATATTGTTGTCTGATGGTTAATTCTGCAATTTTCCTTTCGTGTTTAACAGTTGGGGAGTTGAATTCATTTTTATAGAAGCAGAAATATAACCTATGTGTACGGTTTTGACCCTCTAAAAAACGTAATCTACCATTCCACTTTCCCTCTCTTGGTGATATCATCAATATCGATATGATTTTTGTAATCTACTATTCCAATTTTGCCTCTCTTGGTGATGATATCATCAATGCCGATACGATTTTTGAAATGTACCATAATTAAAAATATTTTATGAAAAATAGAAATAAAAACTAGAATATACCATTACTATTATGTCGATTTAAATAAGGAAATCAATGTTTATGAATACGCTGATATGTAAACATAAATGTACCATTCCAGTTTCACCTCTATTGAAAGTGAAATGGTACATTCAAAAAATCGTATCGGCGTTGATGATATCATCACCAAGAGAGAGGAAAGTGGAATAGTAGATTACGTTTTTTAGAGGGTCTAAACCGTAATCATAGATTATATTTCTGCTTCTATAAAAATGGATTCAACTCCCCAACTGTTTAATTGAGATAAATGATGATGTTCATAACAAAATTTTATGCGCATTACGCAATTCAAACTTTATTTTTGTTTTTTGTCTTAAGCTTAATATCTCAATAACTAATTATTGAGTTCTCTATTTTAGGTAATACGAACCTATTTAGTAATAGTGTCTAACTTTTTATCTTTGTGACGTAACAAAAATCCATCTCGTTTTTATGGGGTTTCCTTTCCCACCTCCCCTCTCATCCTTCGATTTTTGTTACGTCACAAAGATAAAAAGTTAGACACTATTACTAGGTTCAAGCTTTACATATGCTAATGTCGTATGGGTGAGTTGCACCTGGACTGAACAGTCAACTTGTCATCTCAAGGCCAGACTCTTGGTCCTTCACCTCATACCCGTAATACAGTAGATTAACAGACAACCAACTCTCTGTGATGCACGAACTTTGTCTGAGAAGTCCTAATTGTGCATGGTAACGAGTTGCGCCTGTTTCGGGCCAAGGCATTCCCCCCCACTCTAACTATTTACGTCGCGCATCTGACATAGTAGCAATGGGAACCATTTTTAACGTCTTTAGTTATGACGCGGTGTCGGACCGAGATTCGAACCTAACACCTTCCCGACGACGAGCGGATGCGCTACGTGTTGAGCCACGGTCGCGGGTTCAAGCTTTACATATGTCGAACACCGTAATAGTGTCTGACTGATTATGACGTAACAAAAAAATATTAGCCAATGAGAGGCCGTTATTGACCAATGGTAAAATTTATAGTGGCCTCTCATTGGCTAATTTTTTTTGTTACGTCATAATCAGTCAGACACTATTACAGTGTTCCATATGTCACATGATAGTTTTAGGCTATTTCAGTAAGCTTTATTTGTTTGTAACGAAGAATCTCGCGAACCACTGAACTGATATGGTTTTCCGTTAAATGAAAGCTTCTTAAATATTAAGGGAAGGTTTTAGGCTATTTTAATTTTAAATTTTAGGATGGTTTTAGGCTATATTCTGCCCTATATATACCTCTATATATAAAGAGAAAATAAATGATTTTCTCGGCTGCTATAAAAAGTAGAAAGCTGAAACTTTTTGACAGCATTAAGGAGCACAATCAACTAAAAGACATCAATGGCGATCAGACTGCTTTTTAGCAGGTTTTAGGCTATTTTTATATTTTCCAAATTTTCCCCATATTTTTGGTGTTTATGGTCCGATTTTGAATTTTTTTCAGTTAAAGATATAAAAATTAAATTTCCCGTCGTTTGCAGAAAACAACAATGACGGTCAGACTGCATTTTTGCAGGTTTTTGGCTATTTTTATATTTTTCACAGTTTTCTCCATATCTTTGGTGTTTATGGTCTGATTTTCGAATTTTTTTCAGTTAAAGATATCAAAATTAAATTTCCTGTCGTTTGAAGAAAACAACAATGACGGCCAGACTGCCTTTTTGTAGGTTTTTGGATATTTTTATATTTTTTAGATTTTTCCTCATATCTTTGGTGTTTATGGTCCGATTTCAAAAAAAATTTTCAGTTAAAGATATTAAAATTTAATTTCTGGCGTTTTAAGAAAAGAAGCAATGGCGGTCAGACTGCTTTTTAACAGGTTTTTGGCTGTTTTTATATGTTTACATATTTCCCCATATCTTTGGTATTTTTGGTGATGCTGTGAGTATTGGTGCAAAAAATATGACGTAACAAAAAAAATTAGCCAATGAGAGGCCACTATAAATTTTACCATTGGTCAATAACGGCCTCTCATTGGCTAATTTTTTTATTACGTCATATTTTTTGCACCAATACTCACAGCATCTTTTTGGTCCAATTTTAAAACTTTTTTGCATTAACAGTTTCAAAATATTTTTTCCTATTGTTATGTGCATCTAGTATGTAATTTACTTTAACCGTCTTCATCATACAAAATTTTTCGTGTTTATTTTCTCTAATAAATCTATTCTTTATTTTATTAAATACACTTTAAATCTACTTGTACGATTTCCCATCCACAATTTTTTGTGCTTCGCTACTTATAGATGTTGTCATCCTTGTTCAATTCATCAAAAGTATTTCATTGCGGGGATCTAAAGGCAATGGCTGATAAATTGATTTACATCTCCAATGATGATACACAAAATTACCGCTTCAGTAAATTGAAATTAGTGGTTGAAATATTTGACCACCCAACTCAATGAATCAATCTAAAAACCAAAATTTACCAAAGTCTCCAAAGTTGTTAAGCCAAGGAATAGAAAAACGTTATTATAAAACTTTGGGAACTAGTGTGTAATAAACAGCCCATTGTCCCCTGATTGTCTCTCTGATTTCATTGTGTATAGGGTGTATTTTCAATGGCAAACGTATGCTGTTTCTTATCATTATAGGTGTTATAACAGATGGGGGCAATTGCCTGCGCTGAAAACTGATTATTGTCAATTGATTAATCCATCTAGTTCATCTGGCAAATTAGATTATGACAAGTTTTACCAAATAAATTCCGTAACAATATTACTTTTTAGATATTCTTGCAGCTATGCCCTTATGCCCAAAATATTTGTCATTTTATCCCCCCTATTTGAAATTTAACCATACCTTGGGGGTGCCTACAGCACCTCCTACCATTTAGGAGGGGGTATTTACCCCCCCCCCCCAAAAAAAAAAAAATGGGGGGGGGAGGGAAATACCCCTCCCAAAAATAAAAATCCCTAACAAAAAAAAATTTGGCGAGCTTCGCGAGCATTTTTACTCCTAAACATTTATTACCCCCCCCTCTAAGCAAATTTTACCCCCAGGGTAAAAGTTTTGGGAGGGGGGGTAAAAAATTTGCGGCCATTTTACCCCTCCCAAAAATAAAAAGCCCTTGTCGCTGTTAAGGAAAATCATATCTGTTCGGCGGTTAGCGAGATCCTTCGCTACAGACAAGAAAGCTTACTACCTATATTTTAGATAGATATATAAATATACAAATATATGATTAAAAGTGTGATACATATTGAAATACTCATAAAGATATTATGTACAAAATTTGAATGAACTTTCTTGATCTTTACAAAGCATTAATTAGTATTATTTCTTAGGTAATTACCGCCGTTACATAACGGAGCCGCGGCGGTAAAATTATTATCAATCTTCCTAAATTAAAAACTTAATCTTTGCTTTTAGTTTGTCTTGATATCTCTTATAGTTTCCGCTCCCCGGAGTAGATTTAAGACAAATAAAGAATTAAATAATCATAACAAGATTAATTTTGTTTGTGAGATTTTAGATTTTTTAAAACCATTATCCAAGAACTAAAGAAAAAAAAATGTAAAAAGTGTCCAAATTGAATAAATTATAAAGAGTCTATCATTCAGACAGACAAACAGTCAGACTAAAAAAACATTCTATGAAGCAGATAGACAGACAAACATTCATTGTAAACTTTTACTTGTGTTAACCTAGCTTTAACTAGAGTAACCACAATTCTCTTGTTTTATTATTCTTTTCCTTATTTACATCTATAGGGATTAGGGATAGACAATAAATTTAAAATAAAAATCCTTTTGTATTTCCAACCTACCCTTCCTCATTGCTTTACTTTCACTGCCGCTGCCGATGCCACTGCAACTGCAACTGCCAGTGCTACCAATAAAAAGATAGATCTTTAAATCAAAATGGCAGTGGTGAGCCGGGAAACACTTTAGAAATTCCAAGTTTGCAATGCCAGTGAGCCGGTGGGTGTTTCCAAAGTGTTTCCTGGCTCAGCACTACCATTTTGATTTAAAGATTAGGTGAGCTGCTTACAAAATTAAAAAATTGGCTCACTATAGGCATTGAAAATAACTTTGCAGTGATTTAAAGATCCAGAGCTGGATCTTAAAACCATTTAGTGGTGGGCTGGATCGGGTTGCGCCAGAGGTGGTCCAGATTGGCGCACCTGATATCAATCTTTAAATCAAAATGGCATTAGCGATCCGGCCCACCAAGTGGCGCACCTCTGGCGCACCAGTTACACTTGTTTGGTGTAGCCACTGTGCCGGATCGGGGTAAGCCGTATTTCATTAATTAATATTTTTTCATTTAGTTTTAATATTTTATTGCAAAACTGTCGTCAAAACATTTTTATAATTATTTTTAAAATAAATTATATATAAAATAAAATAGCGTACTGACCTGGCTTAAGTTATAAAGTTGTACCAACGCGGATTGAGTGTCGCCAGTGATCTGGCAACCCCGTGCCAAAAATCTTTTTTAAAGATCAATGTTTTTTAGCAGTAGCTGTGGCTCACCTTCGGCCCACCTCCGGACCACCTCTGGCGCACCCCGATCCGGCTCACCACTAAAATGATTTAAAGATCCAGCTCAGCTCTTTATTAATGAGAATATTAAACATTATGATGTGATCATATGCGGATTAGATCTTTACTTTCAGTATATTGAATTATACAAAACTAGCAGCTGCGCCTCTAGCATCTAGGAGATAAGTATTCAAAGAGACAGAAAATTGATTAAAACTATCCCAAAAAGTCTAAACCTATCCAAGGACCTTCGTGGGGCGTCCCTAAAATTGATAACTCTATCAGTTCAGTAGCTAGCCGTTTCTTATAGACAAACATGACAACATTACTACTTTATATAATAGATACATATCAGACACTATAATAATCCTTTCTGCAGAACCTTTATCCCTGAATATTTACTAGAATGTTGTATAAATGTTTTAGATCATGCAATACTGTACACAGTCAATCATAACTTCTACATAAATATTATAACCCCTCTCAAATTATTCTACACCTATATGAGCGACAACTTTTTCTTATAAGAAATAAAACTATTCGGGCTAAAACAAACTTTTATTAATTTAAATTTTAAAAAGTTTTAAGTTTTTATCGGAATTGATGTCTCACCTAAATATTCACTTTGGTTGTTGAACATTAACGCCAAAAGTAAATTTTCAAAAAGCAAAGCTATTTTTAAACAACAGGTCAAAATTAGCAAGAGGATTATATATTTCCTAACTATTTTTGTAGGGCGAAGCAACAAATATTTTTGAAAGCATTTTTTTAGAACTGGACTAATAATGTGAATCAATTGTATGCAAGATTATAAGAACATTTAGCCAATATTGGTGGTTGGTTACGGGATCTAAAGGGATAAGACAATTGCCGATAAATCAACTTAATGAATCAAACAATCAAAATTTAAGAAGTTCCAAAAGTTGTAAAGCCAACGAATAAGAAATAGTTATTTTAAAACTGTCGGGACTTGTGTAATAAACAGCTTATTGTCTCTTCTCTCTCTCTTGGTTGGTTAGGAACTTAGGTTTGTCCCCCAAAATTATTCAGCCTTTTTCATGTTACAAACCAAAAATTTTATGAAATATTTCCTAAATTTAAAATTTCACTATTGACGCCTTTGAGTCTTTTGCTATTTATGTATTATATCTTTTTACTGTTAGGACACATTTTGAATTTGTTTGCAAACTGATACACTCATTCTAAGGTTGACATCATAGCAATCTACAGGGTGTTTTAAGAGAATTGGTTTTTTTTTTTAAATTTAATTATGCATAGAAAATAAAACAATTATATAAAATGCTTTATAGCTTTGGAAAAACGCTTCTGGGACATTTATGTTTCAAGTATCTAAAAATGATTATTTCAACAAATTATGCCTTAAAACTGGTTTTTCCAAAGGCCTTATTTTTGAAGATTTACAGAATTATAGTTGTGGAAAAAAATGCACGCATCTTTAAAATTCAAATTGCGTGGCTTGTATTAATAGTAGAAAAATGTTATGCATACCATTAGAATTGTCATAAATTCTAGTTTCTGGATATATACCATTCATGTGCTACGTATAGTTAAGGAGCTACGTGGTAAAATGTTCCAACTTACTTAAAACTTTTCTACCTTTCTCAAATTTTTCAACGTAGCTCCTAAACTACAAATAGCACAAAAATGGTACTTACATTTCCAAAAACTAGAGTTTATGACAATTCTAACGGTATACATAACGTTTTTCTACTATTAATACAAGACGCGCAATTTGAATTTTAAAAATGTGGGCATTTTTTCCACAACCTTTAAATTTGTAAATCTTCAAAATTAAGGCATTTGGAAAAACCGGTTTTTAGGGCATAATTTATCAAAAAAATAATTTTTAAATATTTGAAATATAAATGTCCCAGAATAGGTTTTCCAAATATAAAAGCATTTTACATATTTGTTTCATTTTCTGTGACTAATTAAGTTTTTAAAAAATGCATTTCTCTTGAAACACCCTGTATTTGAAAATCATATAGAAATCTGGGGGCATTGATTGATTGATTAGCCATAGTCTCTTAGGGTTTGGACCTAAGTAGTCATGGAGTAGGCTGAGACACTTTTGTATAGCCACTAGGGCTATCAAGCTCCACGTTCAAGCACATTATGACTTGACCTGCTATCTCATGAGAGCTACTCATTATTACCTCACCCTCGCCGAGTATGACAGGTGTCCCAAATTAAGTCACCGTAATGAATGACGCTCTCAGTAGAGGAGCTTGGGATAAGGGTAGTACTGATATTATGTACGTGACTATTAAGTATCCAAACTTACTCAATAATCCCCTTCTTACACAACCAGGGGAAGTTGCGTGAATGTATTCAACTGAGAAATTCGAGTTGCCACATGGGGACTGGAACTCGAACTCTCATCACCGTAACTCAGTGCGTTACTTGGGGGCATTGTGATGACTGCATTCAGGGGCGTCCAAGCTTTTTTTTGGAGGGGGGGTATAAATTTGTTAAGGGGAGTGAGTCGGTTTTTTTTTTTGGGGGGGGGGGGGGAAATTTTTTTCCCCCTCCAAAAATTTTTACCATTAGGGTAAAATTTGTAAAAAAAATTTTGGGAGGAATTTAAATTCTTTTAAATATTCAGTATTAAAAATGCGCATCTTGGGGGCATTGTGATGACTGCATTCAGGGGTGTCCAAGCTTTTTTTTGGAGGGGGGGTATAAACTTGTTAAGGGGAGTGAGTCGGTTTTTTTTTGGGGGGGGGGGGGGGCGAGAAATTTTTTCCCCCTCCAAAAATTTTTACCATTAGGGTAAAATTTGTAAAAAAAATTTAGGGAGGAATTTAAATTCTTTTAAATATTCAGTATTAAAAATGCGCGCGAAGAGCGCAAAATTTTTTTTTGTTAGAGATTTTTTTATTTGGGGGGGGGGGTGTATTTACCCCCCGGAAAAAAAAAAAATTTGGGGATGCCTACGGCACCATCAAATTCGTTTGGGGGGGGGGGGTAATCCCCACTTTACCCCCCCCCCCTTGGACATCTATGACTGCATTTGGGACACCTGTCATACTCGGCGAGGGTGAAGTGGAGATTAAGCTGGTCCTGGTGGCTATACAAAAGTGTATCTTCCTATTCCATGAATACTTATATCCGAACACTAAAAACTATGGCTACACACATTTAAAGTACGCTAAGTTTTAAATCATCGATGAAAGAATGTGTCTACAAAACAGTGGGTACCAGTAACCAGTTTAATATCCAATATCCCATCCCTTCATGAAATCCATAAATTTTAATTATCTATTTCATATAGCAGCTGAGTAAATCCCTTTCTCTATTAATGATATTAAGAAAGGACATACAAAGTTTTTTATAGATTAGATGCTTTCTTACAATGGGAAACTATACGAAAAAGTGTTGTTTTAAAAAGTATAAATAGTATTTGCTCATTTGTTTAAATCAAACCCAGAGATAAAAAGCATAACATAAACAAGGATGACAACATCCATAAAAGCGAAGCACTGAAACGGTAGGACAAACGGACATTAATACTTGTATAGTGTCTGAACTGAATAATCAGAATATAAAAGTATAAGATTCGAAGCAAAATTGTAAGTAAATTTGTTGAAAAACTGCTTGATACAGGATAATGTTTATGGACATACTTACATCTTTAGGGCTTGATTATAGAGTTGCTTCGCTTAAAATATTGTTCTTTGTTGTCCCAGGAATCAATATACCAAATATCAGATCAAACGGATAATTAGATCATATAAAAATTCGTTGTTAAAAAAGTAGAAAAATCAACATGTTTAAAATGGACGTACGGACATTCTGGTAATGATTATAGAGTTGCTACGCTTTCTAAATTGTACCTAACTATTACAGGAATTACCATGCAAAATTTGAAATCGATAGGACAAATCTAACATGCTTAAATTAACGAATAAAAGCTATTTAAAAAAGTAAAAAAAATCAACATGTTTAAAATGGACGTACGGACATTTGGGTAATGATTATAGAGTTGCTACGCTTTCTAAATCGTACCTAACTACTACAGAAATCACCATGCAAAGTTTGAAATCGATAGGACAATTCTAACATGCTTAAATTAACGAATAAAAGCTAACTATCTCGGACGGACGGACGGACGGACGTACGGACGGACGGACCGACCCTAATTATAGAAAAGCTTCGCTTTTAACAATTCATATAGTAATGAACTCGACTAATAAATCAACCCCCAAAAAATATTTTTAAGTGAGATATTTTTTAAGTCAAATTTTAATTACACCTATGTGGGATTCCCCTGAACTCAAGGACGCTAGGCTAGGCCTCTAGCATTTGTGAGGGACGCAAATCTTTAACAAGCTTAATTATGCAAGGATCTTATTGATTAGACAATGACCGATATATTGATGTACATCTCCAAAGATGACACACAAAATTACCCATCCTGTAGATTAAAATTAGTGGTTGAAACGTTTGAACACTCAACTTGATAATTCAACCAATCAAAATTCCCTAAAGTCCACAAGTTGTTAGGCCATCGAATAAGAAGAAATCGAAAAAGGGTATACCTTCAAAAAACGCCAACTTTACCTGACCAGAATTAGTGATGGTAAGATAATAAATGGAAACTCAAATCTTTGTTCAACCTTATTCCAATTTCTATATCCCTGAGTGACTTATAATAAATAATATAGTGTCATATTACATTCATCTACATAAAAATTTAAATAAATTTACATTTTTATTTTTCATAAAATAATCTTTCACTTGTCTAAAAATAAAGTCTGTTTATATGCAGAGAGAAAAGAATGAGATAATTGGCTGTTTATTACACTAGTCTCTAAAGTTTTATAATAACGTTTTCTTATTCGTTGTATTATTAACTTTGGGACTTTTGTTAACTTTTAATTGGTTGGTTTATTAGGTTGGGTGTTCAAACGTTTTAACCATTAATTTTAATCTACAGAAGGGGTACTTTTTGTGACATCATTAGGGATGTACATTGTACAATGTGTACACCAATTTATTGGCCATTATTTTATCCCTTCAGTTGCCTGGTTTACACGACTGTAAGTTTCTAGTGTCTATACTTGTTGTCAATCTGAATGTTTGTCTGTCTGTCTGAGAGATTATTCATATTTAGCAATTATATTGCCAATTATGAAGTTATGGTAATTAAAAAAAAACGCAATTTCGATAAAAATTTTGGCTAAGATCACTTTTGTTTGGTGCCTTAGATGAATTATTTCTAAAATGTCATAAAGATGATATTAATAACATGTCAGCTAGTCAAAAAAACATTAAAATTGTTGTTAGAATTTCTGCTACATATTTATTATTCTTATTGTATGTGTACGAGTGTATAACCTAATTTTTGTCATGTTGAAAGTCGGAGCTCGGCAACCGGATTAAGTTCTTTTTGTCAAACAGCAACTACAGTCTTCCGTTAAATTTAGAAAAATTTGACGTCTGGTATTTTTAAAAGCGAAGCTATTCTATAATTAGGGTCTGTCTGTCAATCCTTCCGTTTATCTGTCCGTCCATCCGTCTGGAACGAATAGCTTTTTACGTTAATCTGGGCATGTTAGAATTATCCTATCGATTTCAAACTTTACATGGTGATTCCTGTAGTAGTTAGGTACGATTTAGAAAACGTAGAAACTCTATAATCGTTACCAGAATGTCCGTACGTCCATTTTCCTCATGTTGATTTTTAACTTTTTTAACAACAAATTGTTATGTGATAAAATTATCCGATTTATCTGATTTTTGGAAAACTGATTCCTAGGACAACAGAGTACAATAATATAAGCAAAGTATCTCTATAATCAAGTCCTAAAAACGTAAGTATGTCCTTAAACATTATCCTGTACTTAGCCATTTTTTCAACAAATTAACTTAGAATTGTGATTAGACTTCGATATATTTATTTTCTGACTTTTCAGTTCTGACACTCTGCAAGTGTTAATGTTAGTTTGTCCTACCGCTTCAGAGCTTCGCTTTTATGGGTGTTGGCATCCTTGTTTAACCTAAAACCGGCTGCTTGCAAAGTAAAAAGAAATCTTAGCCAGCCAGCAACCTGGAAAATGGGAGCCCTGTTGAAAAGCCCGAGATAAAATCTAATTCAAGTACTGGGATGTCTCTTGGTCTGTTTACTCTATAACAGGCTTTTTATTTTGAACAAGGATGACAACATCCATGAGAGCGAAGCTCTGGAACGGTAAGAGAAACAAACATTAACACTTGTAGAGTGTCAGAACTGAATAAACAGAATATAAATATATGAGTCTAAACAAAATTGTAAGTATAATTTTTTTGTAAAACTAATTAAATACAGGATATTTTCCGGGGACATACTTACAATTTTAGGATTTGATTTTAGAGCTTCGCTTATAACATTATACATTGGTTTTAAAATTTTTGATTTTTAAAACCGAAGCTTTTCTGTAGTTAGGGTCGTTCCGTCCGTCCGTCTGGAACGGATAGATTTTTGGTTAATTTCGGCATGTTAGAATTGTCCTATCGAATCAAAACTTTGCATGGTGATTCCTGTAGTAGTTAGGTACGATATAGAAAGCTTAGCAACTCTGTGATCGTTATCAGATTATAATAATCCAATTAATCTGATTTTTAGAATACTGATTCCTAGGACAACAAAGTACAATGTTATAAGAGAAGAATCTCTATAATCAAGTACTAAACATGTAAGTATGTCCTTAAACATTATCCTGTATTTAAACAGTTTTTTTAACAATTTTACTTACAATTTTGTTTCGACTATTTTACAATTATATTTTCAACTTCTGACATTCTTCAAGTGTTAATGTTCGTTTGTTCTATCGTTTCAGAGCTTCGTTTTTATGGATGTTGTCCTTCTTGTTTTTCTAAAAATCAGACGAAGAGGATAATTGTAACACATAAAAAATTGTTGTTAAAATTGTGACCTTTATTATAGAAAATCATCGCTTTAAAAAGGCCATAAGTGATAAATTTCCGAAATACTTTTATTCTAATGCATAATTAATGTTAGGTATTTAGCATTAAATAAAATTTGATTTTGTGTCATATAAATGATATTATCATTAACTGCACAGCTCATTTAAAAAAAAATTTAGTGAAGTTAAAAGGGGAGTGTGAGGGTTACATAAGAGTAATACCAAAAGAATGATGAACCTATTAAATATGTAAGTATCTATAGTGGAGATGTTCAAAAGAAGGTGTATCAACTTTTTTGCTTTTTATTTAAGATAGCTAGCCGGTTCTTTTAGTAAGTAGTAGATGTAAAATTTTTCATAGAATTCAGATATGCAATCGGTTTTTTTTGTAGACCTCTTATTTTTTAAGTGATTTAAGTTTTTTAAAAAAAATAATTAAGTCGGTTTTAAGGTACTAAATCGCATCAAAATAAAAGAAGAAAATGGCCAGTATGAACAAAAATAGTAAGATCTTTAATTTGACACCTTACTTTTAAAATTCTGTTGAGTAATTATTGAAGAAATCAATTTTTTTAACCTCGGTTTAATCAAAACTTTGAAGTAAAATATAATCTCCCACAGGCATAAAAAAATATGGGTTCATATATACCTTTAGAATCAGAAAAATATTATGAATCCATTGTAAGCAAAATTGAAAAAAGTAAAAAAATAAAAATAATAAAAATGGCCTAACGTATTATTTTTTACAGGTAACACTTAATTGTAACTATTAAACTAGCCAATTACAAGTCTCAAAAATTGACTAATCGGGAACCTTAACCTCAAAACCTCAACCAATAGAATTGACTAAAAAAAATTGAAAATTATGATTCTTAAAATAAACTTATATTTTTTATTATAGTTGCCTGTGGAAGATTATATTTTACTTCAAAGTTTTGATTAAACCGAGGTTAAAAAAATTGATTTTTTCAATAACTACTCAACATAATTTTAAAAGTAAGGTGTCAAATTAAAGATCTTACTATTTTTGTTCATACTGACTATTTTCTTCTTTTATTTTGTTGCGTTTTAGTACCTTAAAACCGACTTAATTATTTTTTTAAAAAACTTAAATTACTTTAAAAATAAGAGGTCTACAAAAAAACCGATTGCATATCTGAATTCTATGAAAAATTTTACATCTACTACTTACTGAAAGAACCGGCTAGCTATCTTAAATAAAAAGCAAAAAAGTTGATACATCTTCTTTTCAATATTAATACATCATAATTTTTTTAAAAAATATTATGTACAAAAATCTGAATATATATATAATTTTCTGATTTTGTTTGTGAGTTTACCTCTTATATAATTATGTAACATATTTTTTTCATTAATACACGAGTAGAACGAAGGTTGTCTTTACAAATAAAGCCTCTACAGATTTATATGTGTATCCATAATTCTATCTAATTTAAATTAATGTATTCATTATACCTGAAGGCATTTTTATAATCATTGGAAAATTTTCGTTTGCTCAAGGCTTAACTTTGAATTTCAAACAAGAATGACATCATCTGTTATTAGAAAAGGACGCTGTGTTTGTTTTATGCATAACTAGGGAATCTTGTAGAGTTAAGAACTGAATAAGCAGAATATTAATGCATAAGTCTAAACAATGTTGTAAGTAAATTAGTTGCAAAAATTCTTATATACAGAATACTGTCTAAGGACATACTTACATTATTAGGATTTGATTATAGAGAAGCTCCGCTTAAAACATAGTACCTTGTTGAAATATGAATCAGCATTAAAAATCATATGAATAGGGTAATCATAACTTTAAAGATTAGTTGTCAAAAAGTAAAAAATCAGCATGTTATAAATTGGTGTACGGACAGGTAAATATTATAGAGTTGGAATGCTTCCTAAATCGTATCTAATTCGTACAATTCTAACATGCCTAAAATAACGAAAATAAGCTAACTGTCCCAATCGGACGTACTGACCCTAATTATAGAAAAGCTTCGCTTTACAGAAAAAATTATCTTCCTAAATTTGATATCTGAATCGGTTCAGTGGTTAAAAAGATCTCAATAGAAAATTATATCGGTAATATGTCATCCATAGCCACTTTTATGAAATGCCAAGTAGTCACATTCCAAATGTTGAACGCCCCCCACCGCCCCCTTCTCCCTACGATTTGTTGTATCTGTCATTAGTTGACATAAAAAAATATTGAATGTTAATATTCTTTACTAGAGAGAGAGCGAGCGGACAATGGGCTGTTTATTAATTTAGTCTCCAAAGTTTTATAATAACGTATTCTTATTCGTTCACTTAACAATTTTGGGGAGTTTTAAATTTTAGATTTAAACGTACATTAATTTACCGGCCATTGTCTTATCCTTTTAGATCCCTAATTTTTAACTGATTTTTTTTATGTATGTTGTAATCTTTATTTATTTTGTAATATTGCTCCCTGTCCCTGATGTTGATGTGCAGCACTTGATTTTAATTTAAACTGCTTGACACAATTTTTATCTAGAACATTTCACAGTGGCACAGACAAATGTAAATAGAATAAGGAAAATTAGGATCATAAGTAGTGAAACAGCTAAAAATGTTTAAGATAAAAAAAATGCAAATATATATCTTCTTATATAAAGTAGTAGGCTTTTTTTGTTTATAGCGAATGATCTCACTATAGGTCTTGGAAAGGTATTTAGCTATTTTGGGATAGGGTACAACCACCCTCATAAGATAAATTGAAAAAAAAACTAATCCCATCTAGCGGCGAAAATTTGTTGGTAAACAGATGATCTTAACATAGATTGAAAAGACTAGAAGTAGTTGGAGCTTCCGAGTGTATAATTTAACACCTAAAAATTAATATTTTGACGGACAGTGAGACAAAGATAAAGATGGTCAAGCAAGGGACATACACTACTAGTAGCTGCCCAATATTTGAATATTACAAAATTGAAAAAATATAATAATACACTTTTTTTACAATTCTATAAAATAAAGTCATAAGATACAGTCTTATATTTACTTAATAACATCACAAGAATTGTACAAGGTTATAAAACTTTATTTAGATTAGCTAAAGACATTGTTTTCGACTTTTATCAGAGTACATCCCTCTCTCACATTTAAAGTCAAACCTACACACAAACTTGAAGCGAATATAATCTATTTATTCCTGAACGTTGATTTATCTAATATAAGAGGATGTCGCTTGTCTCTAGTGTTCCTAGAGGCCTCAAGGTCATAGCCGCTATTACATAGATAAATAAACACCGTATTAAAAGAGCTATGTTGGAAAATTTGAGTAATGTTGAAAATTTTTAAGTATTTTACAACTTAGCTCCTATACTATACATAGCAGAGGAATGGTTCTTATATATTTAAAAACTATAGCTTGTGGCGATTTTAACGGTATGAATGAAGTTTTTCTACTATTAATACAAGCCGAGCAATTTGAATTTTAATATGTGCTCATTTTTTCCACAACCTTTAAATCCAAAAATCTTCAAAAATAGCGCCTTTGTAAATACCGGTTTATAAGGCATAATTTGCTGAAAAAATCATTATTGAATATTTGAAAATTCAATGTCTCAGAACAGGTTTTCCAAATATATAAAGGAATTTATATATTTTTTTATTTTCTATGCATAATTAAGATTTAAAATAAAACGTTTCTTTTTAAACACTCTGTAGTTGTACTACCTATAAATAAAACTGAGATTAAATATGTAAATTTATGCAGGGATTTAAAGTGATAAGACAATGGCTGACAAATTAATGTACATCCCCAATGATGTCTCACAAAATTACCCCTTCTGTAGATTAAAATTAGGGATTGAAATGTTTGAAAACTCAACTTAATAACCAATAAATCATAGTCCCCCAATTGTTAAGGCAACGTATAAGAAAATGTTATTATGAAACTTTGGGGACTAAAGTAATTTAGCCCATTGCCCCCTCTCTATATGAGATTTTCTGATATCATAAAGTGAGTGTGAACGTAAAAATTTCTCATCTGATTATCAAATCTTAACATTTTCTAAGCACATTTCACTACACTGATCAACCAAAAACGTCCTATTAACCCATTAGTGACGAACCGGCTTTTAACGCCCGGTTCCAGAAAATGCCGAAAAAAACCGGTTCTCAGTTTTAGGATTGCATCATTCTCAGTATGAACCCCCCCTCTACTTCCCTGGTTTTCATTTCCCCCTGGAGCAGGCAGTTTTGCTTACTTCCGTTTGCCGGTATAGCTCAACAAAATTTGAAAACCAAGAAAAACAAGGTGATTTTAAAATACCCCTCCTAACTTTTTTGTTTATGAAGTAAAGTTAGGGATTTTTTTCGTGAAATTTTAAGTTTATTGGCAACTACATTCATTTGTAAATTCGTTTTATTCAAATTATTATTTTTTATATGATTTTTTTTATCGTTTTTTTACGTTCTATATAGCTCCGGCTCGGCGCGAGTAAAGATACCCGCTAGTTTTATTGCCCTGCTCGGCGCGAGTAAAGATACCCGTCCACATATAATATCAAAAGTTTTAAAACTTCCTCGAAATGGGCTTTTTTAACCAAAAAGGGCGGTACCTATAGCCAAAATCTCAAATGTGATATAAATTGTTTTGTATGTTAGTTGTAGCTCTATCAATTACATGAGGTTATGTAGTTTTCAATTACGGATCGTATCGTAGTTTTAAAAAGTGTTCATCTCACTTTGGGCGTTCAAAAATTACATTTTTAATTTTTTGGGCCAAATAACCGGGTATTTAGGTCGAAAACGGGCTTTAATGCCGGGGGAAAGCACCAAAAAACGCCAAAAACGATTATTAATGCCGAACGGTTTCTTTACTCGCGCCGAACCGGGTTTTCCTGCAACTTTCCTGTGCATGCCACTAGAGCAAAACAAAAAAATTGGAATTCCGTTTTTACCATTATAAAGCTTCCCTGAGATTTTCAGCTCGATCAGTCCATAAAAGTGGCACTCGGCACTAATGGGTTAAAAAAAATATCCAGGAATAATGCCTTGATTTTATGGTATTTTGGGAGGGAAAAAGGAAAAAACAGGGAAAATCTGAAAATTTTTGTTTCTTATAATGTTTGTAGGGATATTTAACTTGTCATACATAGTTGAAACAATTTACCTACTGTTAAGGATTTATTTTATGATATAAAATTGCCAATTAGTTTTTTTATAACGTAGTAATTAGGTAATAAAGACCTATTTTAAATTCGTATTATTGACAAAAAAAATACCTCACTGTCTACAAAGGGTTGAATCTCATAGGTTATTTAAAATAATGATATCCTTTTTTATTATGTTGGACAATAAATAACCCACTTTGTAGAATTAGTTTACACTTTTATCAGACTGTTTATAAAGAAATATTGCGTCTTTATTGTTTACAAATTTGTAATTAAGGCAAAGGTAATTTGGGCAAGAGATGGGCCATCTAAAGTTAATTGGATACTAATAAAAAAAAACTGTTTCTAGCTTTGTTATTGTATTTGGTTGTCAATAAAAAATATTGCTTATTTTATCAATTTCTAAGTAACTATACATTGGTTTAAAGCAAGGATTATGTTAAAAGTCAGCTTAACTGTTAGGAAAAATCAAGAACTAATTTTAGCTATAATGGGAGAAAAAAGCAATTTAATGCACATTTTATATAATACGGAAAATTTCTTCCTTTCACTTTACCTTATAAAAATCGTCGGAAAAAGCCGTTTTTTAAGCAAACAAAAGCGCGTTTTGCTCTATCTGTGAGATATTATGAATGAGATAATGTTAAGATTTGATATTAAGATGAGAAAAAATTACGTTCACAGTCCCTATAAGCGAAGCTCTAAAACGGTAGGACAAACGAACATTAACACTTGTAAAGTGTCCAACTATATAATCAGAATATAAATGTATAAAAGTCGAAACAAAATTGTAAGTAAATCTGTTGGAAAAACTGCTTAAATTCAGGATTTTGTTTAAATAAATACTTACATTTTTAATACTTAATCATAGAGATGCTTTGCTTTTAACATTGAACTTTGTAGTTCTAGGAATCAGCATTCCAAAAGTCAGATTAATCGGATCATATCACACATAGATTTGTTGTTAAAAAAGTTAAAAATCAACATGTTTAAAAAGAACGTGCGGACTAAAACGATTACGATTATAGAGTTGTTACGCTTTATAAATCGTACCTAACTACTAAATGAATCACCATGCAAAGTTTGGAATCTATAGGAAAATTCTAAACCTTTTAATTTAACGAAAAGAGCTAATTGTCCGTGACATACGGACCGACCCTAATTATAAAAAAGTTTCGCTTTTATGAATTGCAAAATAAAGATTTATAAGACATTTAAGGATTTTCCATAACCTGAAAAAAATTCCAACTTATCACGTTGCCATGTGTTATAGCAAGCGTCACAAACATAAACTTCAACAATTCATTTTATCACACGAAATTATTTTTAGACAATCAAATAATTCACAATTTATTTATATATTTTCACCACTGTAATATATGAGCGAGGACTGGTTTTAACACAATGCCAAACATTTCTAACATGTGTGTATGTGGATGAGCTATGAAATGGTCAGAAATATTGACCACAGCATAACTGCGAGGGTGGTTTGGTCTGCCCACTGTTGAAGCCAAAAAGAAACTAAAATGAAAGCTGCACGGTGCTATAGTGGACTCTTAAAGTCTTGGTGTCCCCCAAAAACTTCTAAAAATACTTTGGTATTTTTTTTATAAATTTTATCTAGTAAAGCAAATTGTTAATTGCTGATGATAATTCATTTTAAAATAGAATTTAGCAAAGATTTATAATAAGAGATTTTTGGTGGTTCGAATTGTTTGTAGGAGGTAATTACCTTCCACCCTCTTTCTCTTTTGTGATGGAGGGGAGGAAGTCAAGGAGATTTGACCTACCCATTCATATATAGATAATATTTCCTATATAGATATTTTTTCTAATTTAAAATGTTTGCTACATTACACAACATCATTGTTGTTGTCTTGCAGTGATAAGATAGATAGGTAGATAAACAGAAAGAGAGAGATAGGGAGATGAAGAAAATATGAAGAAGAACGCTTTTTCATCTACAATAGTCTTAAAACATCTTAGCAAAAATAAATTTATTCGTAAATTTATCGAAAATAATTTTCATAGTAAAACTTTTTCTGAAGTAGGATGTTGGAATAAAATATGTTTGAACATGGGGAAGAATAAAGTTAAAATCTCCGTAATTTACATATTCATTTAGGGCGATTGTAATAATTTTCATAAAAAAAACATCATGTTGCACTATTAAGTTGAATAGAAATAATTTTTTTTGGTGGTTAAATATGAACTCTACCCATTTGTCATATATTTATGTTGTGATGTCATATATTTAAGTTTGCAGACATATTTTAGTTGTTACTCTTAATTACTCTTCAATTGCTCTCAGAAAGAATAAAGAGAAAATATATTTAAGTCAGTTGATATTGAGAGTCCTAACACAGAACATTATCTGGTTTGGGTTCGAGTCTTTATTAAGACCAATACAGCTATTCACAGACATCCTATTACTTTAGATAGTTTGCATAGGCAGATATTCTACCCCTTCAAAGTGCATAGTTAATTAATACTTTAGAGGCCGTTGAAGCAGATCAGCTGCAATTCAACCATTTAGAGGAGCTTAAGGACATTGTCAGGAAAGGTAGGCAAAGAGGCTGGATAGGAGAGGACGAAGCAAAGTGGCTAGTCCCCGACCATTTCAGCCCAGGGAGGCTATATGGACTTGTAAAAGACCACGTGGACCCAGCTAAATGGCCAGCTGGAGGAAAAATCCCCCCCCTACGCCCTGTTGAATCAGCATCAGGTACAACCTTTGAAAATTCAAGTCATTTTGTTGATTATCATAGTAACCATTTAGTTAAGGATATACCCAGCTTCATTGAAGACACACCAGATCTTCTCAGATTCATAGAATCTGAAAATCAGAAAGGTCCACAACCTGCAGGTTGTGTGCCAGTCACTCTGGATGTTACAGCTCTATACACAAACATACCCATAGACGAGGGAATGCATTATTTTCAGGAGTTTTTAGATAAGAGAGAAGATAAAACAGTTCCAACTGCATTTTTAATAACTCTTTTAGGTATGGTGCTCAGTTGTAATATCCTAACTTTTGACAACAAATTTTATTGGCAGGAAGTAGGAGTGGCAATGGGAACCAGGGTTGCCCCCACATTTGCTAATATTTTTATGTCTGTTATAGAAGGTAGAATGCTTAGAACTTGGAGAGGCCAAGCCCCAGCATGGTACAGACGGTTCATAGATGACTGCATTATGCTGTGGACTGGATCTGAAGTAGAACTTTTAAATTTTTTAGAACATATAAACAACATACATCCCCTGATTAAATTTAAAGCCTCTTATGATTTTCAGAGTAAAAAAGTTGAATTTTTGGATACTGTAATTTCCATAACTGAACAAGGATTTATTAGGACATCCCTTTTTACAAAACCTGGCAAGAAATGTACATATCTCTTGCCATCAAGCTGTCACCCTGGTCACATCACCCAAAATATTCCCTACTCTTTAGCTCTAAGACTCAAACGAATCTGCTCTGACAATTTAGACTTTTTAGCACACCTGGACATATTACAAGAAAAACTGTTAGGAAGAGGTTACAAACAAAACTTCATAGTTAAAGCTTTTGAAAAGGTCAGTAATCTACCCAGAGCAACAGCATTGATAAAAACCGAAAAAAATCCGGTAAAGAGAGTTGTACTCTCACTTCAATTTGATCCCAGACTACCCAATATTTCTAATATCTTGTTTAGGTTTTGGAAAGTCATGATACAGAATCCACACCTCAAAAGAACCTTTCCAGATCCACCAATGATTTGCTGGTCCAGACCAAAAAATCTACGGGATTTTTTAATTAAGGCACAACTCCCACCAGTAATTACAGAGAGAAGGTCAAGCAGGGTTAAAAATGGATTTTCCCACTGTGGTAGAAATTGTAAAATGTGTCACAATTCCCCCCGGTTTTGTAAAAGTGTCATAAACACTAAAACCAATGAAATCTTCCCTATTTTAAGCACTCTAGACTGTACTAGTAAAAACGTTATATATCTTATTACTTGTAGGAAAAACAGTGGATCCTGTGCAGTTAGGAGACCTCAGTATGTGGGCCAAACAAGTAGAATGATCTCCAGCCGTTTTAACGAGCACAGCCACACAATCAGCACTGGATCAACTACAGTTGGAAGTCATTTCAAGGCCCAAGGACACAATCTACAGGACTTGGAAATTGTCCCAATAGAGAAAATAAGAAGCACAGACCCCTGGATACGCCTAGCTAGGGAAAAACTTTTGATTAGGTCTTTTGATTCTGCTCTCAATAAAATTGTGTAATTTGCTTCACCCAACAAACATTTAATCATCAATTAAACAAAAAAATCCTTTCTCAAACAAGACCCATCTTTCCAACAAATTTCTTTTTCAACACATAACATTTGTTTGCAGTTTCAGAGATCTACTAAAAAACCCTCATCATTTAGTTTGTAAAAAATATTTTATTTCTGAACATTTCTTTAAACTCAAATTAACTGTGTGCATTTGCAAATTTTTATAAAAAAAACTTTTAAAACACAGTTAACATTTCAAAAGATTAAGCTTCTTTGATATTCAGGTTATCTTTTAACTCAAATCAATTGTTTGCATCATCAAATTATACTTCCAAAATTCTCAAATAAGTCAACATTTTATACCATGTAGTTTTCATTTCATGTTTCATCAAAAAAATGTACACATTTTTTTTACTTTTTGGGTTAATTCAAAAAAACACCAATTCTTCCTCCATCATAAAACCTAAACAAAGCAGGATATCATAAAGATTAAAATTTTTCCCATCTCAGGAATAACTCCACCCATTTTTTTAACAGATTTCAAAATCCAAATCTCCACCCCCAAACAACCAAGGACAAAGATAAATCCACAACCTTTTCATAACCCCCCCCCCCCCACTCCTCTCACTTTTTGTCTCCTCCCAGTTTTTTTTTTTTCTGTCTCCGCCTTCAACCAAACTCACCATCCAAAACTCCGCCTATTTCCTAACCATCAAAAAAATTCCTTCAATAAAAACTATGCCCCGCCCCATAACTCAAACAAGGCCAAGAATTATTCCCTACTCCTCCTTTTTTAAAAACTAATGTTTTAATCTTTTATTTCAAACTTTTTCAGTAGTCATCTGTATTCTATGGTGATACCTAAGATTCAAAATAATTTGTGACATTGTTCTATATAAATGTATGTTTAATATCTTTGATCATATTTGCTGTTATCTAATGTCTCATGCCTATATTTTTTTAGACAAAATGAATTGAAAATGATTGCTAAAATCGAAATATATCTTCATGTCTTAGAATAGTGTAATTTTTTTAAAATAGGTTGAAAAACATACTAACTTTAAAATATTGTATTAATTAAACAGACAGTCATCCTGTTGCTTGGTGTCCTGATATACAGACAGACATCCTGCTACTTCAGAACTTTCCAGCTTAAATAATCAGTAGTTTTGAATTATTAATATATTTAACCATTTCTAAATAAAGTATCAATATATAATCTTATTTACTCAAAACTGCATTTAATCCAATATAATAAATACTTAAAAATCTGTTTGCATTTTGAATTGAATATTAAGTCTACTCTATCATTAACTTATGTAAGTCTGTCTATTTCACATTTGGCGCAGTCTTATTGTGCTACGTGTTATTTAGACCTGCTGCTGAGTTAAGGGTGGGGGAAGTGGTGTTTAATTTGAATTCAATCACTTTTTGAGATTTTTTTATCTCGGATTTTTCACAGTTTTGTTTTAATTTTTTTTTTATATTTCTAACTTGATTTATATTTCAGGTTTCTGTGGAATTTCATTCTTTAACTCTTCTGATCTAAATTTCACGGCGAATCTAGTTCTAGTGCTCGGATATGGCTGATGGAGAAAAAGGAGAGCGGGGTAAAAATGAAGGCAAGCGTGGACGGCCGCCTAAGCGTCCTCGGGAGACTGACAGTCAGGATGATGATGGAACTCCCGAAAATTGGGAGGAGGATGATGCTGTGGCTGAGGATGTTGGTGCAGGTGCCAATGCGAATGTGGAGTCGGCGTTGGGCGAGGTGGAGAATGACGTTGTGCCTGAAAGCATAAAAAAATATGTTAGGGCAATGTTAAAGGAACATACGACTGTCAAAGGTCAGGTGGATAAGCTAACGGCGGCGAATAAACGGCTGGAGAATAAGGTGAAAGAGTTCAAGAATTCTGACGAGCATAAGAAGTTAGGCTATGATGTTGATTTGGCTACTATTAAGAAAAAGGTGGCGCAATTGCCAGCGGATGGGGATATTAGCGGTTTTTTGTATGAGACAAGTATGGGGGCTAGTGTATCTGCAGTCAAATTGACGGGAGATGATTCGTTTAATACATCTTTCATTAATCGTTTGAGTGTGGAGGCTAAATTGGATTCTACTAATTTCGAGGCTAAAAGGGTGAAAAGTGCTCCTGGACATCTGAAATTTTCGCAGATTGAGTTTTTGGGTCCGGTTGGGAATGGAAATTGGATGAATGTTCGTGAGAGTTGTCTGACCGAATATGAGAATCAATTGTTGGATATATTTCCTTTAATTGAGGAAAGGGCTGAAGTGCTTAAGGCCTATAAAAAGGTGGCCGGCGGTAGTGTAAGCCAACAGACTGTAGAGGAGCAGTTTAAGGAGTTTTGTCTTGTAAGAGGAGTCAAGTGGGATAGTGATTTTGTGCGGGATGCTCCATTTTGGGATGGAAACATTGATTTTGAGGATTATTTCTTATCCTTATGGAGGGTTGCTCGGTTCGCAAAGTTGGAGGATCCTATGCTTTTCAAGGACGTCCTGTACAATAGGATTTTTGAGTGCAAAGGGAAGAAGATGGGGAGGCTTATTACGCCGGAGGCTAATTCTTCCCTAAGTGCTTTAGGTTATTACCTGTTGATAAGAAGGTTGGTGATACCCTTTGCAGATACAGAGTCAGCTACTGAATTCTTCTACGCCCTGAAACAAAAGAGTGGTCAGAATGTGGATGTGTTTTTCAATGCTAAGTTGCGGCTGTTTAGGCTTATGCATCCTGGTCAAATTTCTAGACAATCTTGGCGTGATTTCTACAATAATGTGGCTAAGAATTTGCTGTTCTCTGATTTAGCTAGGGATATGGCTAATTTCATTGAATCTATGCATTACCTGGAAGATTACAGTGCTTTCTTGACTTATTTGATTCGCAGAGGTCAGCATTACATAAGCTGGGCCCGTTCTGGACACGTATCACCTGAAAATGTAACGTCCTGTTATTCTCAGGCTATGGAAGGGTTGAAGCTAGAGGATTCTAGGGAGGTAAAAGCTAGGCCTGTAATCAGTGAAGTGCATGTATCTGATTTGGAGGGCAGGACTGAGATTGGCGATAATAATGCGTGGATTGAAGGGGATGATGATATTCCTTGGGATCAGGTTGAGAACGTGATTGGGGCTCTGAATTCGAAGGCTAAAACTATGATTTGTTGGTATTGTGGGAAAAAAGGTCATGTAGTGGCTAGTTGCTGGCAGAAGAGAGACGGTAAGCCGCCAGCTCCTGATTCTCGCATAGGAAAGACCAAAGCTAGGTTTTTCTCAGCGGGTAGTGAGAAGAAGGAAGGTCCTGGAGTGCCTAATAATAGGGTAATACCTGAGCAGTTTCTGAAGAAGACAGTCAATCAGGTGGGGCCTGTTGTGGATTCTGAAAAGAGCAGAGATGAGAAACAGTATGAGGCTATGATTGCTGACATAGCTAGGAACAATTTTCAGCAATATCCTATGTAATGGATATGATTGATTCGATATATAAATTTCATTTTGGGATGAAATTTATAGATCGTTCTTTTATTCGTATTCATTATATAGGCTATAGTACTGTAGTTGATTTTTTTTGGGTTTGCTATGTGTAATTAGTTAATTTTGCTGTTTTGTATTCAGATAATTGCTCTCAACTTTATAAAGTATTACTGTCTTGCTTATTCTTCAGTCAAGGTGTGATCGTGTTAATGAAAACAATATATATATATATTTATATATATATTTACTATATATTATATTCTGATAGGTACCTATGAAAAGTTGAAGTAAATATTAAAACTTTGAGAGGTACTTACTTGTATGAGAAAAGACTTGGTGTATAGCTGGGTGATGCTGGTAGTCTGGAAGATGTACAGGATTTCATAAATCGAACAGTATGTTGGCGGCTGGTGACGGATGGAGGGCTGACTGCTGTGTAGTGGAATGATGTATATCTAAAATTTAAAATTAATTAATATGGATATATTAATTATTTGTAATCCTGCATTGAGATTTTAATTCGAAGATATATGGATAGAAATGACTAGTGTTTTCAAGAGATTGTGAAGTTTTTGAAGATAACGAAGATGCCTATTTGTGCGGATTTAGATTTCTTTGTGCCAGGGGCTGATATTACTGTGAAGGAGTTAGGAATTATTGATACAGGAAATAATTTTAATTCTTTAATATCTAGAGAAATTCTTGATAAACATGGAATTGAGTTTTGTCCTGCTAAATTATCAGCGTATTCAGTAGATTTAAAGAAAGTTAATATTATTGGATATGTCGAGTTGAAATTCAGATTTGCTGGAACTCAAGCTGTGTTTACGGAGATATTCTATGTACCTGAGGTGACGAGTAGGTTGGTGAATCTTGGATCTGATTTCCTGAAAAAGAATAAAATTAATATTTGTTTGGATGAGGATAAGTTTGAATTTTGTGGGGAATCTGTTCCTATTAATTCCTGTTTACAGAAACAGGTGGTGGCGGAGATACAAAAAATTCCTATTTTGTCCGGACGAATGAATTCTGAAATTCCATCTAAACCTACCTTGCCAGGGATAAAGGAGGGGGGTGGGTTTGGAGAGTTATATTCAACGAAGTATAATGTGAAGTTGCTGGACAAAACTATTTTTTATCCTGGAGGATCTACAGCTGTTGTGCATGTGGCTGGATTAAAGAATGATGGGTTTTGGTATGTGTCCCCTAATTCTTCTAAGATGACAAGTGGCAATGGAATTATGATTATTGAGGGAGTGTATCAGCCACGGAAAGATGGGTCCTGCGTGGTTAATGTAGTTAATGCGTCAATAAAACCTATTACCTTGCTGAGAAATGTGAAGATGGGGCATTGTTTCGTCATGGATAATCAAGATGTCACCTGTAATAAAACAATCAATGAGTTGGATAAGCCAGAAAAGTTGTCGGGGCAAAAAATGCATGAACGGGTACAGTTTATTATTTAAAAGTTGAAGTTAGATGAAAACCAGATGATTAAAGAAAATCCAGAATTGAAACCTAGAATTATTAAAATTTGTTTGGAAAATTTTGATATCTTTTCAATGAATGATTCAGATATTGGTGATTGTCGATTAATGACATATAATATAGAATTGTTACCTGGAGCTAAACCTGTGAAGGCCAGAAATATTCCGTTGAATCCAGAGTACGATGCTAAGTTGAAAGAACAGTTAACCAAATGGTTGGATGCCGGCATTATTGAAGAGGGTTTCTCGGATTGGTCTAGTCCTATTTTTGCTGTGAAAAAGAAGGCTGCACCTGGAGCAGAGGCGAAGTTGAGGTTTGTCATCGATTTCCGCAATTTGAACAACGTGACTAAGCGGGTGGCGTGGCCGCTGCCACTGATTTCTGATAATCTGACGAAGCTGGGTTCTGGCAAGGTGTTCAGTACTCTTGATTTGACAGCTGCCTACCATTCGATGACTATGGATGAAGACTCTAAACCGTTGACAGCTTTTAGTGCAGCAAACAGGATGTATTTGTTTAACAGGTTGCCATTTGGGTTGTGTAATGCACCCAGCCTGTTCTGTGCTCTGATGGATAAGGTGCTGTCTATCCTGCCGGGAATGTATGGATTCTGTATCAGTTACTTGGACGATCTGATCGTGTTTTCATCAAGTCCAGAGGAACATGTAGAGCATCTGCAGGCACTGTTTCAAGTTCTTAGGCAGGTCAACCTGAAATTGAATTTAGATAAGTGTGATTTATTGACTAGAGAATGCCATTATTTGGGGCATATTATTAGTGCCGATGGATTGAAAATGAATCCTGCATATTTGGAACGGATTAAGGATTGGGGCAAGCCTAGAACAGGGAAGGAGTTACAGAAGTTTTTGGGATTTACCAATTATTACAGAGGATATTTTGCTGATTATGCCAAGAGGTCGTGCATGTTGGATAGTCACAGGAATGACACTATAATAAAGTGGACAGAAGAATTGAATAGAGTATGGACTGAATTTATGGAAATGTTCAAGACTGAGATGTGTAAAGGCTATCCTCAATGGGATAATCCTAATCTTTTTATCGTGGACGTAGATTATAGTTCTCAGTATTTTGCAGGGATTATTTCACAAGAACAGGATGGTGTAGAGAGAGTGTTTGGTGTCTGTAGTAAAAAGTGTAATGCTGCAGAACAAAATTATCCTTCTTATAAAGGAGAATTAGGTGCATTAGTATATGCATTAAAGAATTTTTTACACTTTTGTAGGTTTCGTGAATTTTTGGTTCGGACAGACAGTATTTCACTAGTGCATTATAAACGTTGGGCTAAAGGATCAATAAACGGTGTCACCTATCGATGGATAACTTTCTTGCAAAGTTTTGACTTTACAGTTATCCATCGACAGGGGACTAAGCATGTGAACGTAGATTATTTGTCGAGAATTGAGTTAGATTGTAAGGAACATCGATTGAAGGAGTGTCAGGAGTGTAGAGAGACAGATAATAAAATTTTGGATCCTTACCTGGATGATTCACCATTTCTGGATCAAATCTATTCCATTATGCAGGTACATTCTGCAGAGGATGAGGTGGACGTTGAGTTTGTCTGGCAACGTAGTCTTCAGCAGGACGAGATTCTAAATGAAATAAGGTTATGGATATTGGAAAGGAGACAGTTGTCTTCTTATGAGAGGGCCGAGTTATCGGGCAGAAAGGAACTATTGTACAATCTTATTGGCCATATGTATGTGCTAGAGGGGGTTGTAATTTTCAGACAGCCTTTGGCCGAAGGGGGTTTTGTCGAGAGGCCTGTAGTGCCTCTTTCCTTATACAATGATATATTTGATTCAGCTCATGGTGGATATGGTTCTGGACATAGAGGTGTGCAGGAGACAATACGTAAAATAAATGAGAGATTTTTTATGCCTGGCGTGAACAAGTTTGTGGAATCGAGAATGCGAAGTTGTATTACATGTTTGAAAAAGGCTGGAAGTAATCCTAAACATGTTTCACCTATAACTCATTCTGTTCAAAGTAGTGAAGTTTTTGCTAATATGTCAGTGGACCTAGTTGGTCCTTGGACTCCATGTTATCATCAGGGACAGACGGTTAAATTTGTCTTAATCATGGTTTGCTTATTTTCTAGATATGTTTTTACATGTCCGTTGGTTGATGCTAAAACTGAAACAACTGTAAAGGCTATATTGGAAAATTTTGTACCTACCTATGGTTTATTTAGGGCTTTGAGATCGGATAGAGGTACAAATTTTACAAGCAGTGTGTTTAAAGGGGTGATGAAAGGATTGGGGGTGGATACTGTCCTAGTTCCCCCCAGGAATCCAAATTCGAATCCTGTAGAGAGGCAAAATCAGAGTTTGTATGCTGCTTTGAAAGTAGATGAAAATCATGGAACTAAGGACTGGGCTAAAAAATTACCTTTGGCTACGTTAGTGATTAACTGCTCCAAGAGTTCTAGAACTGGCTATTCTCCATTTTTTCTGGTTTTCGGTCGTCAGCCACGTATTCCCCTCGATTTTCTATCACCAGTTCCGTCTGTTGAATCTTCATCCTCGCGGTCGTATTTGGAATTTCTGAAAAATATGGAGGATGTAATTAAGAGAATTTCTACAAAATCCAAGTTATATTTAGAGGTTCAAAATAAACACAGAGTACAGAAGGAAGCATTGAGGGTGACAGATGTTTGTTATGCTTTCTTTAATATTGTGAAGACTGACGTGTCCAAGAAACTGCAGTCTTTTTATGGAGGGCCTTTTATTGTAGTTAAGAAATTTTCAGATGCATTGTATGAATTGGCACCTTTTGGGAATAATCCCATCAAGAAAAATCAGGTTGTGGCTAGAGATAAAATTCGAAAAATTCATGCTCGAACGGAAGTTTTAGGAGAGGAGGTTAATTTTAACGTTTTTCCTTTACCTGAAATTTGCCCTTCCGATGAGATGTTTTTGGAGGTGGATAATATGCCTGTAGAGAGGGCAACTGTAGAGGAGAGAGATAGTGAAGATGTTGTGTATTTGTCATCTGAAAATGATGGTTTTGAATTGGCAGAGGAAAGACAGAGTGACGAGATCCAGGAGAAGGAGAGTGAGGTTGCGGTTGATAATGACAGAGTTTCAGGGGATGGAAATGAGTGGAATATTAATAGAGAAAATATACCTGTAGGTGAAGGAGTAGAGGTGGGAGTGACAGATGAATCTGTGGTGCCTGCTCCTGTAGATGAGGGTAATTTTGACGAGGTTGAGCTTCCATCGGAACAGTCGTTTTTGACTATGGCGCCGCCGCAATCTTCACCTGAAAGATTAGTAACAATTAAGAAAAGTGGATCACGGGTGGCGAAATATTTATGGGACACTGGGAGGAGGTTAAGATCTCAGGTAGGGGGTCCTGTGGTACATGTTCAGATAGGAACTCGAGGACGGAAAAAGTAAGGAAAGGAGAGCTGATAATAATTATTTTTGAAAAAAAAAAATATATATTATAAAAATATATTATAATAAGAGTTCATGAATTGTTATTTGATTATTTTAATAACAAATATGTGCTGACAAAGCTAGTAGGTGGAGAGTTGTTCTACAATGAAAGGCTAAATCAGTTGATATTTGCGGGTGGACTGGTGAACAGTTATCAGCTAATAATGTCTGGTCATAATAATAAATTCAAATCAGGTAAATATTTTTTAATTTGGGGATTGTGTTTAATATCCTGTGGGGCTGATGTGATACCTGTGCTAGTAAAGGAGTGTGTTGGCGACGGTCCTGAATTGAGGGCTTCAGAATGTACAGTGTTTGGACAGCATGAGTTTAATGGAACAATCAGTGGTCACCTGTTAAAAAAAGTAGGGGTGAGATTTTTGCCCGCGGTACAATGTCACGTCGACAGAACGGTTCACACCTGGTATTGTGGCAAATACAGCCATATACATTTAGGGGCACCAGCTGTGGTTAGTAGTGATGAGTTAATTTCTAGTGAACCTTGTAAAAGGATGGAGGAACAGAGGGTGTTAGACATAGATGGACGACGGTTGCCTGTAGCGTTTTATGATCGGTCAATGACTTATTTCATAAATGGTACCATTCTGTATGAGGATATGATGACGTATGGAATTGACCCTCAGTGCAGAGGGGATGGTATTTATTTAAATAATACCTTTGTGCCTAATACTTTTCAAGAAGTTCAAATTACAAGTTATTTGAAAAATATACAAATTTCAATGTTACCTGATAACAGTTGTTTTCTTGAGGATCAGTTCATTGGTGCACATTGTCTGGAGTCTGATCTGCGGCTTGGGCTTGATCGAGTGATAGTTCACAATAAATCACAGGAAGATAGACGTCATTTTAGTTATTTTCGGACTGTTGAAATTGTAAATTTAACTTTGTTTACATTTTCTAATATGGCGGATGATGCTAATAATCAGGGTGGCCAAAGTTGGTTGGCGATTTCCCCACAGTTTTCATTGGGATTGAAACTGGGGAAAAAAGTGGAGTTTTCAGACTTTCTGACTGATTTGCATTATTTTCATACCAACGTTCCGGATGTATTTTTGTGGATTACAACAGCTAAAAAGAATTTTTTTCCTTGGATGCGTAGAAAGGAGGAGGATGGTGCTTTATTACTACAGCTAACTTCTTCATACCATCAGGTGGAAAGGATTTTGCAGGCAGAACAGGGGTGTTGGGAGAATAATTTGTTTCATTCCAACATCAAAAAAGTCGGAAATTTGTTGGTACAACATCTAGGGGAGATGGAACTTGTGTCTGTGTGTAAAAAAAGATTGTTGAATGTGACTTTAGGAGCGAATTTGCCGTGTTATCTTGGTCATTTTTCTTTGTTCATGGACGGTAGAATTGTTGCTGTAGAACCGTTCACAAGATTAGTTAAAAATGTTTCCTTGTTGATGGTTGTCGAGTGCAGGAAAAATCCAGTATTTGTGAGAGTTAAATCTGGATTATATCTAGGCAACAAGGGGGCAGGAATGCAGCTGGTTCAGACTAAACGGCTGGAGGATAGTTGGTTGAAGGTACCGTTGAATTTTGAGCATCTGTTGGATAAGGGAGAAAAAGGACAGGTGTTGGAGTCTGTGGAAGAGGCTAAACTTTCGGAATTGGCTGCTAATTCACATGCTTTTGTTGTGGAGGTTACAGAAGATTGGTTTGTACATTTGTATAATACCTCGATTGATTGGTTGACTAATAGTTGGCAGCATTTTGTTATGGCTGTGATGGGTGCTGCGGGGGTGGTTGTTGGATTGCTGTGTGTTGGTTGTTTGGGCAAACTGTGTAACTGCGTTAAATTTTCGCGTTATCCTTCGGGAAGACAGTAATTAAAATTTGGCATCCCTGATAAATATAATTTGTGTAAAGTATTTCGTTTTGAATGTCGTCTTATATATGAAAAATGTTAAAATATTAAAATGTTAATATTTAATTATTGATTATTATCAGGAAATGGAGATGGAAACGAGAGGCAGTATCAGCGGGCGTCTGGTCGGCGGGAGGAGCGTGAACCGTCTGTTGAGATGCTGGATGCTGGTAGAGCTAATCGGCGGCATGTTGTGTATAGAAGAGATGATAGGAGGCAGTATGATGTAGAATCGCCCAGGTATGAGCCTGGGTATGATGACGAAGACGATGTTGGCAACGTGGGCCTTGAGGTTGAGCTTGATTCCAGGGATCGTCTGCCTAGTGAACAGAGTGGTTCGGAGCTTGACAGTTGGGCTGAGCCTCCAACGGACAAGCCTGAACAAAAGGTGGCAGATACTAGTTCTGGTGAGGGACGGCGCAGGTTTGGTAAGTTTGTGCCAAATCAGGCTGCTGGGTCGGTCAGGACTAAGGGAGCCAGCAAGGCTTATGATGATGCTGGGGAAGGTACTTCCAGAAGGGGCGTGGTCAAGCGGCCTGCTGGGGCAGATTCTCTTGGGCCTAAACAGAAGAGGGAGTTACCAGATTTGCGTGCTGAGGTCGAGAGAAATAAGGCTGAGCGCAAGAATGACAGACGTGGTTTGGCGCCGCTCAGTGATGAAGATATAGGTAGAATCAGTAATTCTGTTGCTGTGACTCTAAAGCCTATGGTTGAGGAAAAAATTCGTGAGGCTGTAAAAGAATCAGTCAAAAGTTTGAACACTGCACAGAAACTTTGGCAGACAGACGGTCATAAACGGATTAAAGATATGTTGGCCACGCATAAGAAGGATCTAATGGAATGTATAAGGAAGGTAGATACGGAGGTACAGCAAATGGTGGCTACTACTGCACAGCAAAAGGCTTCTTATCTGGTACAGCGTGTACAGACAGCAATGACTGATAATTGGGAAAGTAGTTCAACCAAGTTGGGACAGCAGGTGGGCCAACAGGTGGAAAGTGTTTTGGCAGGGCAGGGAACTAAGGTTCAAGAGGCTATTTCTGAGATGGCGCAAAAAGAGGCTGAAGTGCAAAGGCACCTGTCTAATATTTTTAGCGAGCTGTCCGAGATCCGGTGCAGAATAAACAATGACTTACCGGCGGCGGCATATTGGCAGTTGCAACAGGCTGGGACTTCTGGCGGTGCTGAGGCTAACAACGGGGTGATGATGGTTTCGGGAGGTGTTCAGGTCGCTGGTGGTGTTGAGATGGAGGTGGCAATGCCGGCAGATGGGTCAGCGGTTGCTGCAGAGGTGGCTGTTGCGAATGATACTGCCTCAGCTGTAAATGATGCTGTGATGGTTGCTGTAGGAGGGCCAGTAGCTGCTGCAGCGAGTAATGCTGTCATGGCGGCAACAGTGGGTGTCTCGGCTGAGGTTGGTGGAGGGGCGCTGAACACTCCTCCTCCAGTGGGTGAAGGAGATGAAGGACTTGAGGCCGGGGTTAATTTTGATGTAGGTTCACCCAGTGAAGACATTGATCCCAGTTTGTTGGATCAGCCTGATGGATGGTGAAACCATGCTTAGCTGGATGGTTTCAGAAGGGGGTAAATGTCATATATTTATGTTGTGATGTCATATATTTAAGTTTGCAGACATATTTTAGTTGTTACTCTTAATTACTCTTCAATTGCTCTCAGAAAGAATAAAGAGAAAATATATTTAAGTCAGTTGATATTGAGAGTCCTAACACAGAACATTATCTGGTTTGGGTTCGAGTCTTTATTAAGACCAATACAGCTATTCACAGACATCCTATTACTTTAGATAGTTTGCATAGGCAGATATTCTACCCCTTCAAAGTGCATAGTTAATTAATACATTGTATTAATTAAACAGACAGTCATCCTGTTGCTTGGTGTCCTGATATACAGACAGACATCCTGCTACTTCAGAACTTTCCAGCTTAAATAATCAGTAGTTTTGAATTATTAATATATTTAACCATTTCTAAATAAAGTATCAATATACAGCATGACCCTCAAAAAAGTATTTTTAAGCATCTGCAGCCCTTATTTCTCAATGAATTATAAAAAAATGCATATGTCCTTGTTCTCCATAGTATTCCACATAAGTAGATATAAAAATATTTTTTTTACCTCCATTAACACCGGAGATTTTTAGAGCTAAAGTTTTGAAGAAGTGACTGAGGAAAAAGTAACTTTTAACATGAAACGACTTTTTTAGCAAAATTAAGGTAGAAATCCTTTTATTTTTGTTACTAGCAGAAACTTTATACAAAAATGAAATAAAAAATTAAGTTTTTGAGTAAAAAGCATTTTTTTACACATATTTTTTGAGTCTTTTTAGTTTAATGATATTTTGAAAAACTTACTTATTAGGCAAAATTGTTTAAGATTAAAAAACCAAATAAATCTTTATGAATATAGCAGGAAAATTGTTTTTGTTTCACAATCCTATTTTTAATAACAAAAAAGTTATAAAGAAAATAAAATTAAAACATAATGATTTTTTTGTCTAAAAAGCTTAATTAACCCCCTATTAAATTATTGAGATGTCAGAAAAGTAGGCGGAGCAACTGTCATAATTAATCCTTTTCTCAAATAAGGGTTAATAAATAACCTAAAATTTGCAAATAATCAATTCATTCAGTAGTATTTTTTGTCATTAAAAATTTATATTTTTTGGTGGAATAAAAAAGAAATAATTAGTTAACTTGTTTTTCTTTGTGCATCATTATTCAGTTGCCAGAAAAACATAATATAACCATCCAAAAAATAAGAGAAACAAAAAAAATTCTTTTTCTCAGTCACTTTTTCAAAACTTTAGCTCTAAAAATCTCCGGTGTTAATGGAGGTAAAAAAAATATTTTTATATCTACTTATGTGGAATACTATGGAGAACAAGGACATAAGCATTTTTTTATAATTCATTGAGAAATAAGGGCTGCAGATGCTTAAAAATACTTTTTTGAGGGTCATGCTGTATAATCTTATTTACTCAAAACTGCATTTAATCCAATATAATAAATACTTAAAAATCTGTTTGCATTTTGAATTGAATATTAAGTCTACTCTATCATTAACTTATGTAAGTCTGTCTATTTCACACATTTTTCATCATCTCACGATCAGCTGAATCTTAGTTTCCGATTTTGTACGTATCACCCTCATCTCAATATAACTATGCTATACTAGCAAAAAAAAGCTTTAAACTTCAAAAAAAAAAAAAAATTTGAAAAATTAAAATGTTGAATGTAAAATGTATAAATCGCTTTGTATTACATGTGGAAAAAAAACAAGGAAGGCAACATCAATAAAGTGAACTCAATAACTTACAAATTATATATATGATTAAAAGATAATACTTATGGGTTCTAGGAATCGTCATATAACATATTTTACATAGTTTTACAATGTCATGGTAAAATGAAAAGCAATGCTTGTGAACGTAAAGCTATTTAGGCAATCTAAAATATTTTAAGATTAAAGTTTACAAAATTGTAACTCAAAGTTGCAAAATACTTTATATTAAGTATAAAAAATGTCTACACTCTACATATCTTGGCGCTCAGAACTATTGTTACAAAAAAACGAGCGGACAAACGAAGAACTCAAAAAGTAAAAAATTTTGGCTTGAAAATAAAAAGAAGGCACAATCACTATCTTACAAACAAATTAAAATATATTTGTTGGTGCTTTCTCTCAAAGTGCCTAGCGAGCAGAGAAAAGCATCCCCACCCTTTAATTTTCAAATAAATTGTAAATAAGTTGAGGCATTTTTTCAATTGGAGTCCATAATTATGCGGGGGTTCCGACTTTACATCATATAAAGTAAAACTACCTCCTACACTACTAAACTACAACACGAAAAACTACCTCCTACACTACTAAACTACCTCCTACACTACTAAACTACCTCCTACACTACTAAACTACCTCCTACACTACTAAACTACCTCCTACACTACTAAACTACCTCCTACACTACTAAACTACAACACGAAAAACTACCTCCTTGAAATTAAGGGGGGGGGGGGGAAGTTTTATGCAGTTTTGAGGGAAACTTCCAACATTTTTAAAATACCACTGGGTATCCTTCCACAGAATGATCCTTTACTGGAATTACAAGTTGCTGCATTGTAAAGGAGAACCATATTGGTCAAGCAGTTAACAGAAAGAATCCTGATACTTTTATATATCATCTGTCTGTTGGTGAGGTTTACGGGAAACGAAAATCGGAGAAAAGATGGACACTCCCAATTACGAAAAACAAAAGTAAGCCTTCATTGGATTAAGATCCTTAAGAGGCACTGACATTTTGTACGAACTAATACAAAATTATTAAAATTAGTCAAAGCTTTCATGCCCACGAATGAAGGAATGCGTTGAAAAAACTTTGGGTAACATAGGAATTTATTGCGCATTTTCCATTTTCCCTATTTTTAAAAGCGAAGCTTTTCTATAATTAGGGTCGGTCCGTCCGTACGTCCGTACGTCCGTCCGTACGTCCGTCCGTAACGGATAGCTTTTTTCATTAATTTAGTCATGTTAGAATTGTCCTATCGATTTCAAATTTTGCATGGTGATTCCTTTAGTAGTTAGGTACGATTTAGAAAGCGTAGCAACTCTATAATCATTACCAGAAAGTCCGTACGTCCATTTTAAACATGTTGATTTTTTTACTTTTTTAACAACTAATTTTTATGTGAACTAATCGTCTGATTGATCTGATTTTTGGTATATTGATTCCTGGGACAACAAAGTATAATGTAATAAGCGAAGCAACTCTATAATCAAGTCCTAGAAATGTAAGTATGTCCATAAACATTATCCTGAATCAAGCAGTTTTTTTCAACAAATTTACTTACAATTTTGCTTTGACTCTTATACATTCGCATTCTGATTATTCAGTTCTGACATTATACAAGTGTTAATGTCCGTTTGTCCTACCGTTTCAGTGCTTCGCTTTTATGGATGTTGTCATCCTTGTTTTATATTATTTTCTCACCTGCTATCAAAGATATTTGCTTCAAATACTTTTCAAAAGTATATCATGGCAAGATATCATAAACTTTGCTAAATGACTTATATTTCTGAGCTATGAGCTACGCTATATTGATCCTTGTTCATCTAAGACTTTGATAATAAACAGGAAGTTAATATATGACTTCTTTTTTCAATATTCTTTTATCAAACTTTGTTTGGTTCATTTATATTAATAACAAGGATAACATCAACTATTAACAGGCAAGTGTATCATTAAGCATATAAAAAACAAGGATGACAACAAAAACTCTTGTCAAGTTTTAGAACATCATAAGAAAAACATTAATTTCAAAGTCTAAACAAAATTGTACACAAATTTGTTGCAAAATCGCATACAGTAAAAGGACATACTTTCATTTTATAGGATTTGATTATAGAGTTGCCTTGCTTATGATACTTTACCATATTGTTCTAGGAATTATTATTTCAAAAATCAGATGAATAGGATAATCATACAATGATGTCGTCAAAATTTTAAAATGTTTTAAATGGACGTATGAACTTTCTGTAAACGATTATAAGGCTGCTACGATTTCTAAATGTAATTATATAGTTAAGCACATTGCTAATATGAAAAGTAGTTACATAATAAAAATAACGCTTTAAAAAAGATCCATAAGAAAAATGTTATTACAAAAACCCTAAAATAACAACATTGTTAACACTGTGAAAATTGATCAGTAGATGCTTTTTGGTTATAAATATTTACTATGGCCTATTGGACAGACAATCGGAAAAATTAATTTACAGAGTAGATTCTCATTAGTCATTGGTTTCTTTGTAAAGGTAATTCAGACTCCTAACCGTGCATAAGATTTAAGTTCAAACTTTGTCACATCATAATTGACAGACAAACAGATAAATATATAGAGTATATATTTTGCATTGTAGCTGGCAGAAAAATTTTAAATTATAGGGTAGCTCTGCTACAAATAGAAGACCTTTTGTATAAGTTTTCTATTTGACGTCAACGAGTCCTCTGATTTTCTAATATCGTTATATCATAATAACAGGGTCAATGATGTCCTATTTTATACAGCTCACTAGAATATACAGTTTTATAAAAAGAATACATTTAAGAAGAATGTTTTATTAAGGACTTTTTAAAGTAATAGCGGCTACACCCCTAGAAGACTCTAAGGGGATTTAAGGTGGGATGGGGAAATGTCGACCCTCCCACAATTTCAATTTGAGTTTTAAAAACATCCAAATCATTTCAGCAGTTGTCACCTGACACTTGGAAATGCGAGGTAATAATGACTTGAGAACTCGACTGAAACCTCTATTTTCAGACCCTCTTGTAAAACTGATATAGAAGCTACGAAGCTAATATAAAAACGTGTCTCTCTATTCAAGAAAATATTAAATTGATCTATTTCTTAAACTTTATTTATCATCATCAAAAGGTTTAATATAAAATGTAATTAACTGTACTTTCATGTTCAGGTTTATAAGAGATAATAAAAATTATTTTTCTATATATATTAATTTAATTTACTAGTGATTTAGATATGGCATTTTGGCTTTGCCTTCAACATAAATTATTTTTAAACAAAAAAAAAGAGAAAAATGTGGTGTGGGTAAATTTTTGCTATTAGTCATTCATCCGCAAAAAGAGCTTAAAACCTGACTAGAACCAATTTCTGATTTAGAGAAAGAAAAGTAAACCTACGCCACAAAGTTTGGGCAATGGTTTAATGTTGATGGAGGGATTTCACCAGGGGATATGGTCAAGTGGTTAGGTATATATTTAGGTGTAAAGTAAATATTTAATTCTTATCATATAATTTATTACAAGGTTTTATAATTTAGTATTATGGTAAAGATTCATAATCTTTCTTCTCAAAAATATTCACTTCACCCAAGAAATCTTCTTCTTCTACTGAATATGTTTTTCTAAAATATTATACATTTTATGGTAAATGTGCTATTACCTAACCCTGCTGGGCAATCATTAAAATATACCTAACCTAACCTAAAATAACCTATCAAAAATTACTGTGAAAATACGACGAAACCTGATACTCTTGGAAAGTTTTCTCTCATGATCCATTAGTAATTATCATTGCAAATTATTTTACATATTTAAATGCATATTATTAGACGATAGCATTCCTTGATATTTTTCATTAAGAATATCTACAATTACAACAGGGTTAGTGAAAAAAAAAACATTTACCTTTCAAATTTCTGTTTAGTGCTAAGGAAATTGTTAGGAATAATGGAGAAAATGGTAAAAACTGCCACCACACTACCCAGCAAAATACCAGCTATAACATCCTCGGGATGGTGCTTATAATCAGATATTCTAAACAATTTTTTTTTAAATTTTTGTGTGAAAAATATTAAACTAAAAACGAAGCACTGGAAAGTTTCATGTGTGACATCATAAAAAAACGTCTAAATCTCTCTCTTTTTATGAGTTTCCTTTCCCACTTCTCTTCTCATCACTCCATTTTAGACGTTTTTTAGTACGTCATACATGACACACCCGAGCACATCACTAAAAATGTACAATAAAGAATTTAAATTGAAAAAATACTTTAGAAATTTACTTTAAATTAAATACTAATGAAATCTTACTAGTATTTAAAAAATCAATATTGGCTCACCTTGAAAGACAGGTGAAAAATGCAAAACCCGCACAGGAAACCTGCACAAAACTTCGCAAAACAGCAAATAAACTAAAAAAAAACTAAATACAAATGATAAGGTATGACCTGGTAAAATGTAAATTACATCGGTACTCAAAGTTTTATAAGGCCGTGTAGTAATTTGTTGAATTAAAAACTTTGGGTACTTCTGTAAACCTTGAATTATTGTTGTTCAAAACTAGCCAAACTATTAACTATTAATATTAATCCAATGCAGTGATAATTTTACTTATTATCTTTGGGGATGTACCTATATTACATATAGTTTACTGGTATATACGTGTGTCTCTAAGCAATGCAAAGATTGAAAGTCTCCTTTTAAGGGAAGATTTATGCAGTTTTTATAATTTGTTAAATGTAACTTAACCCTCCAATACCAAGAGATAAAAAATGGCGAATAAAAAAATATTAAACAACACAAAAAGATAATTGAGTTTTATTAAAATGAGGGTTGGTCAGTCTTTCAGCCCGTCAGATCGTCCGCCTGTCCTTCCGTAATGTATAGCTTTTTTCGTTAATTTAGGCATGTTAGAACTGTCCTATCGATTTCAAACATGTTGATTCCTGAAGTAGTTAGGTACGATTTAGAAAGCGTAGCAACTCTATAATCGTTACCAGAATATCCGTACGTACATTTTAAATATGTTGATTTTTCCTTTTTTAACAACAATTTTTTATGTGATAAAATCATCCGACTTTTGGATTACTGATTCCTATTACAATAAGATACAATATTTTGAGCGTAGCATCACTATAATTAAGTCCTAAAAATGTCAGTATGTCCTTGAACATAATTATGTATTTAAGAAGTTTTGCAACAAATTTACGTATAATTTTGTCAAAACTTAACATTCACATTTTGTAAATTCAGTTCTGACACTTTTACATTTATATTCTGATGATTCAGTTCAACTTCTGACACTCTACAAGAGTTATTGTTTGGTTGTCATACCATTTCAGAGCTTCGCTTTTATGGATGTTGTCATCCATGTTTTATTACTTAAATTTAAATTGTAGGGTATGACCTTACTAACTGTATAAGATGCCCCTAAAGAAGGCTACGGAAGGCTACTTCTAAAATAAGTGACCTTATATTAAGTCTAAACTGTAGGTACAGGATAATGAACACCATTGAGTAGACTGTTGTACTGGCATGGCCAGATAAAAAGCTTCTTCGTGCATCCTTAATGAAACATTTATATTTCAATTTATGAACAAACAAGAATGAAAACATCTATGAGTAGCAAATATTTTAAATATAAAATTAAGAAGACCAAGCAGATGAAAAAAAAAATAGAATGCCTTTCACCAAACTTATTTAGCTACTGAGAAAAATCATAATTCCCAAACCAAATAACTTTTGTCAAACACGGCCTAACAGAAAATCAAACATATATAGGAAGTTGAAGAGTAGAAGCTCAGTTGTCAAATGAATCTATGCACAAAACTTCTTAGATAAAAAATTATAAAAAAAAAGATATTTCTAATAATCAAATAATGCATTTCTACAGATTGACTAAGGGATTTATAGAGTAGAGGCGCATTGGTCAACATAATCATAACAAAAAAATCAGCCTTCTATTTTATTTAGCAGAATGCATTATTGACAGAAAGAGAGACCACCTTAACAAATAAAATAGGAATATTAATAACAATTATTATTTCAAATATGATTTTGAAATGAAAAACCTCTATATTAATCGACTATATGGCCTACGAGATATTTCGGAACAGGCATACTTACATACTAATTAATAGGGCTTGTAAAGAAACTGTGTCAGTATCTTAGGTAAAAGAAAGGTCTGTTTTGAAAGCATTTTTGACAAAGTTATGACCAAATACATGTAATGTTATGATCGAACATATAAAAAAACTAACAGACTTGACATCCTGTTATTCAGTAAATATGATTTGGTTTAAGATACCCAGATTTTACCATATATTTAAAGTACAAAAATTTAACCTTTATGGAAGATATTTTTTCTTCTGGAGTTTCAAATTTTTCCGAACCCAAACATTCAAAATCTATTAATTTTATTTTTATAAAAAATTGGGTATAGTCTCTTTCGTGGCACCGCTCCTTAAGGGGCGATTCTTCGTTTTTTTTCACAGTAGCTTTTCTCTCTAGCCCCTGCAGAGGGCTTTAACCCTGCGGGGCCAATTGCCTAACCCTGTGGGGCAATCACCTAACCCAATATAACCTAACCTAACCTAAAATAACCTATCAAATGACATTTTAAAAATGTGACGACTCCTTAAGGGGCGTTACCACGAAAGGGACTATTCTCAACTTAATTATATGCATCGTACTATATTTAAGAGTAATTTATCTTTTCTTAATATAGATACTAAATATTGGATTTTAATCGATAATTTTTGTCGGTCATTATTATTAAATTGTTTTTATTACAGAATATCATATTTATTTTTAAACATTTTTCTTTCGTTTGAATATTAAAAAAGATACAGTAAGAAAAATATATGTTTTCAAATGATGATTTTTTCTTAACATATACGGGTGTACCCCCTCCCCCACTCTACATTGATTTCTACCTTTTAACTGTTTTATTTTGAATTGAGCCTTACTATAGTCCAGCAAAACTTTTGATACAGACACACAAACTAACTAGACATTCTAGCTTTTTAAAGTAAATTCTTTATGTAGAGTGACCGTGCTATTCTATTGTATAAAGTAGTAATCTATTTTGTCTGTAGCGAAGTATCTCGCTAACCACTAAACCTTTATAGGTCCAGGGAAAGGAGTGGGGACAAAACACCTAATTTAAAATACCTAATTTAAAATGCCTAATTTTATAAATGTCTAATGTGACAAAACACCTAATTTAAAAATAACTAATTTAGAAATGCCTAATTTAAAAATACCTATTTTTTAAAAAAATTTTAAGGGTAATTTTCTTGGTAGTTTGGTATTAACCTCCTCTAAAATAGTTATAAGCTTTCCAGGACCTATGAAAAGCTACATTGTATAGGTGAACCATATCAGTTCATCAGTTAGTGAGATCCTTTATTGTACAGGCACACAGACAGACGGACTTATATGAGAATAAGCAAAATGTACATCTGGTTGGATCTTCTTTGCACTTGAGCTATTCTTATAAAGTTATTACATCTTTAGGAATTATTAGCTATTTATTAAGAAACAAGGACAGGCTTTAACTATTTTTGGGAAAGTTAGGTATCTTCACCCTACCAATAAAAGATTACCACCCCCCCCCCCCTTAATTTAAGGAAAAACTTAAATTGAAAATATGGTGGGGGGTCGACTTTTTCTTCTTCTACCTTAAGTGCCCATAGAGGTTTATAGGGCCGTATCCGGTAGTATAATTAAGTTTCTGACCTGTGATATAAATAGGATCTAAATAGGTGCCACATGTTTCAATATTAAAACTCATGTTGGGATTACATACTTCCAAAAAGTGAGGCCTGTAACAAAATTGGTTACAAAGGTTTCAAATGAAACAAAAACGCATACGCTCGTAACAAGATTCAATTCTAATATATTTTCCAGTATAGTTTCGAAACTTGTTAATATCCGCTGGATTAGAACCGGTTCTAAGCCATGCTGAAAAATAACATATAGTGTCATGTTATATTCAGTTTTTTACGAATATAAAAATGATCAATCATAAGATTAAAGCAGTTTATATGAGATAGGTGAAAAAATTTTTGTGTATAAAGAAATATTTTACCTTAATCGTCCAACACTTATCTTTGATACTGTTGTCATCAACTTTAATGAATAAGTAATAAATAAGTATTGCTATTGTGGTATGTTCCCTGTTGATCCTTCAGGGGTTCATGACCATGAGCTTGGTAGACAGACGTATTATGACCTCAAATTATAGATCAGCTTCGCTGATCTGCACATAACAATATAACTAACAGTAGATTTCCAGTTTGATGTTTGTTTGGAAAAGGTGGCACAATTACTAAATACATAACATTATACAACAAATAATAATACATGGATTTAGGGATACATATAAACAAGAATTACATGGCAAAGATATAACATAAAATGGTGGTTATGCAAAGCTGATCTCCTCCCTGCGTCAGGGAGGGGTGGCAGATGCATAACTAACCAGATAAACACAATTAAGGGCACTATAGCTATACAGCAACCTAATAAATTATATTGGTATATTTACAATGGCTTAACTCAAGGGAATCAACAAAATTAAAAATAGAGCTGGGGAAGCAAAGCTATTATATAGCCTGGTAAAGTAAGGAGCATCCTACACTATCATATTCATAAGTAAAGCAACATTTTTCACATTAGTATTTTTTTTAACTAAAAAAGTTAAAAAAACAATAGAGACAACATCCATAAAAGCAACGCTCTGAAATGTTAGAAAAAACGAACATTAACACTTGTAGAGTGTCAAAACTGGATAATCAGAATATAAATATATAAAAGTTGAAACCAAATTGTAAGTAAAGTTGTTGAAAACTGCTTAAATACAGGATATTGTTTTCGGACATACTTGTAGAACTTGATTATAGAAATTCTTCTCTTAAAACATTGTACTTTGTTGTCTTAGAAAACAATATTCCAAAAATCAGATCAATCGGATAATTTTATCACATAAAAATTTGTTGTTAAATATGTTAAAAATCAACATGTTTAAAATGGACGAACGGACATTCTGGTAACGATTATAGAGCTGCTACGCTTTCTAAATCGTACCTGACTACTTCAAGAATTACCATGCTCCGTGACATACGGACGGACCGACCCCAATTAAAAAAGCTTCGCTTTTAAAAATACTCATAATAAATTATAGAAATTATAGAGTTACCCCCAAAGTGATTTTAGCAGCCGGGAAAAAACTTTTTCTAATGAAGCTAACGGTAACACAATATGAAAAATATCGTCATACAATACAAATGTATATTGGCCTATTATTGGTCATTATGTATAGATGAAGAAAGCCGTTCATCTTTAATAGCACCAAAAAAAATCATATTCCTAGTAATATGTAGAATATCAAAATATTTTTCCTTTTTTGTAAAATCTTATTTATTATCCTCATTGATTGTTATTCCAAACATAAAAGCAAGTAGCACCGTATAAACACTCCACAGAAATCTTAGATAAGAAATAGTTATTTATCGCATCGTATTATAAACAGCTTTCCGCGGAAATAAAAATGTACAATAATAATTTTATTTTAGCCCCGAGATGACGAAGGCACGGTCTAAAAAATTGTTTTAATTTTATAATTGTACATATAATGTTCGTAGAAACTGGATATAATAAGATGCTATACATAATTTTTCAGTACGGCTGAGAACCGGTTCTTAACCACCAGATAATAATCAGTTTCGAAACGATATTGGAAAAAAGTTTTCTCGTATTCATTCGAATCTGGCGGATAAGAACCGGTTCTCATTCATACGAAAAAACTATGTCTATAATCGTATTATATCAAGCTTTATACCAATATAAAAATGTACAATCATAAGATTAATACCAGTTTTTTTAATCTTATAATTGTACATTCTATATCCGCGGAAAGCTGTTTATAATACGATGCGAGAAATAACTATTATTGTTTGAATTTTAATAATTGTGATTTCTAATCACGATTAAGGCTAGAACCAAGGACGTCCAAGGGGGTTAAGGGGTGATTAGCCTCCCCAAAAACGAATTTGGGGGTGAAAATATTTTTCATTTTACCCCCCCCCCCCAAAAAAAAAAAAAAAAAAAAAGCTTGGACGCCCCTGGCTAGAGCATTTATCATTTTAAATATACCATTTTTTTCATTTTGAAACAAACAAAATGCTTTTCTTTTTAATTTTTTTCCTTCAGATTTTTACAAATGATTTTAGAAATTGAGATCTAAAGTTGATGCGGACAGATGGAAAGACAGACAAACATCCTATTACTTTGTATTATAGCTAAGAAATACAAATGGATGATTTCTATCTATACAACATTAAAAGTATTTGAATTTTATTTCAATTGTTTAATTTGTTGAACTTTGCTCAAATTGATATCATCCTTTTTTTTAATCCTTATAATAAAGTAACAGGAACTTTGTATGTCTGTATGTCTATCTGTACCTAAGGATCTCGCTAATATCTGAACCAGTAATGTTTACTTTTAATTTTTTCTTTTTAAATCTAAAATAAAAAAATTGGTTATCGAATTCAAATTCTCCCTCTTCAAGTGCTCCTAGAGGCCTCTAGGGTTGTAGCCGCTAGTAGACTATATTATGAAAAAGAGGTTTACATTCGTCTGGCATATACGGTGTATATATCTTTTACCTGAGAACTTTGGAAGATTTTTCGTTAAAGTGGTAAACTCGCAAAAATTCAACTGAATAAAAATGAAATGAAATCAGGGAACTGTTTAACAGGACAATGAATGTTTAATAAATCTTCCCTCCTGTTAATTCTGCATTGGTGTATTGCTGTATTGAAAAGCAGGCATTTAAAGTAATCAAACCTGCATTGCATTTAAAGAATTAATTTGCAAATTGCCTAACTTTAGTCAAAACTAGTACACCTTGGACCAATACAAAACTAGTACACCCTGGACCAATACAAAACTGTACACCCTGGACCAATACAAAACTAGTACACCCTGGACCAATACAAAACTAATACACCCTGGACCAATACAAAACTAGTACACCCTGGACCAATACAAAACTAGTACACCCTGGACCAATACAAAACTGTACACCCTGGACCAATACAAAACTAGTACACCCTGGACCAATACAAAACTAGTACACCCTGGACCAATACAAAACTAATACACCCTGGACCAATACAAAACTAGTACACCCTGGACCAATACAAAACTAGTACACCCTGGACCAATACAAAACTAGTACACCCTGGACCAATACAAAACTAGTACACCCTGGACCAATACAAAACTAGTACACCCTGGACCAATACAAAACTAGTACACCCTGGACCAATACAAAACTAGTTCACCCTGGACCAATACAAAACTAGTACACCCTGGACCAATACAAAACTAGTACACCCTGGACCAATACAAAACTAGTACACCCTGGACCAATACAAAACTAGTACACCCTGGACCAATACAAAACTAGTACACCCTGGACCAATACAAAACTAGTACACCCTGGACCAATACAAAACTAGTACACCCTGGACCAATACAAAACTAGTACACCCTGGACCAATAAAAAACTAGTAAACCCTGGACCAATACAAAACTAGTACACCCTGGACCAATACAAAACTAGTACACCCTGGACCAATACAAAACTAGTACACCCTGGACCAATACAAAACTAGTACACCCTGGACCAATACAAAACTAGTACACCCTGGACCAATACAAAACTAGTACACCCTGGACCAATACAAAACTAGTACACCCTGGACCAATACAAAACTAGTACACCCTGGACCAATACAAAACTAGTACACCCTGGACCAATACAAAACTAGTACACCCTGGACCAATACAAAACTAGTACACCCTGGACCAATACAAAACTAGTACACCCTGGACCAATACAAAACTAGTACACCCTGGACCAATACAAAACTAGTACACCCTGGACCAATAAAAAACTAGTAAACCCTGGACCAATACAAAACTAGTACACCCTGGACCAATACAAAACTAGTACACCCTGGACCAATACAAAACTAGTACACCCTGGACCAATACAAAACTAGTACACCCTGGACCAATACAAAACTAGTACACCCTGGACCAATACAAAACTAGTACACCCTGGACCAATACAAAACTAGTACACCCTGGACCAATACAAAACTAGTACACCCTGGACCAATACAAAACTAGTACACCCTGGACCAATACAAAACTAGTACACCCTGGACCAATACAAAACTAGTACACCCTGGACCAATACAAAACTAGTACACCCTGGACCAATACAAAACTAGTACACCCTGGACCAATACAAAACTAGTACACCCTGGACCAGTACAAAACTAGTACACCCTTGACCAGTACAAAACTAGTACACCCTTGACCAATACAAAACCTTTGACTTACTAAATATTTTTCACGAATATTCCGATAACTAAAATATAAAACATTTGACATATTGAATATTTTTTCACAATTATTCAACCAAAAACTAAAATGTATGTTATGATATTTACTTATCTAATGTCCCAATTTCTTCAGCTTTTATTTATGAAAAGTCCCCGGTGGTATTACTATTTTGTATTTTGTTTAGAAGATAATATCATAAATCTTGCTAAATACACATAAAGTGAATTATTTATAAAAAGATACTGCGCCATTTACGTGGCTAACATCTTAAATTTGATAAAACAGGTAACCATTACAGGTCTATACAATTTTTAGTAGCAAAGCTAATCTTTAGTTAAAGTTTGTCTGTCCTTCAATCAGTCGATCCATAAGCCTATGAAGGAAATGTAAATGAACAATGAAGATTCCAATATGCACCGTTTTGTCCGTCTGTGTGTCCGTCATCAAAACTTCCGGGGTATTAGGTTATGTAACACCCAACATACAACCAATTCTTTGATTCCACGACCTTTATCCTAACTGTTCATGGAAATAGGTTTACTGGGCTTTTGGTTCTTTTTAACTTGAAGTGGTAATCCCAGGTCATTAGGGTAATTTTATCCCAGGGGTTTTAGGTAAAATATTGCACAACAGACAACCAACCATTTGATTGCACAATCTTTATCTGGAAGTTCTAACTGTTCATGGAAATGAGTTGCGCTTGTTTATGTACCAAGACACCCCCCTTCCTATTTTTAAAATAAGTGTCACGCGCTAGCCTTTGCTGCTCGTACGGTGTGATCCATATCGAAGCCGACAACTTCCCGTCAAATGTATCGTTAACGTTAATGTCGCGGGTTAAAGGATATAAATTAAGACAAACCTAGTAAAGTTAAGATTAGAGCTCCTCCATAACAAACACTTTGATACAGCTCAGATGAAACTGTGCTATCCTTGTACTAAAAACAAAGACGATTATGGTCAATCCATTTAAAACTAAATCCTAAAATTCAACGTATGAATTTGTCTTACACTCTAAAACTATAAAAAATTTCATAATTGACAAAAATATAAGAGGATAATACCTTCATTTCATTATCCACAGAAGGTGTCTATAATATGATGTAATAAATAACAAGTATCGTATTTTCGTAATATTTATCATTTTGGAATGGATTTTCCAAATATTCTGTCAATATTTGACAACAGGGCAAAACTTTCAGTACAATTTTTTATACTTTAAGTGAGGTAATGTTTCCACTAATAACCAAAACATTGATAATGTTACACCCAAGGGTAAAAAATTGGCAGCCGTGTGCAGAGCCAAAACCAAATAATGTTAATTTTATCTCAAGTTGATTATAAAGTTGTGAAGGAAAAAAATATATGTAGTATATTAAAATGATATCTTAACCTTAATTGAAAATGTCATAAAGTAATTGAATAATATTTATCAAATCTTTTGGTCAATCTTATAAAACACAAGGTTACAACATCCATATAAGCGAAGCTCAAAATATTCATTGTTCATATGTTCAATGTTACTAAATGTTCCAGTAGCGACTGCGCCCCTTGCATCTAAAGGGTGTGCAAAAAAAATGCGGACATTTTTAAAATTGAAATTGCGCGGCTTGTGTTAATAGTAGAAAATTCTTATGCATATCGTTAGAACCGTTATGAACTCTAGTTTTTGGAAATATAAGAACGGGTTCTGTGCTACGTATAGTTAGGGAGCTACGTGGTGAAATGTTCCTATTGCCTTAAAACTTGAATTGCGAGTAAACCAGAAAATTAAAAAAAATATTGAAAAAAAATAAACCTATTTTTAAAGCTTTTTAAATATTTGTATTTATTTGTCATACAAATCTTCTAATTAAATATGAAAAAATCTACGAATATTTGTACTAAAATCATTCTTTTACAATGGATCCTTCAACAAGGTATCAAATAAATAAAAGTTGAGATTGAAACTTTTATGAATAAGTACCCTGGAGCAAGCATAAGAGAGGTTAGACAATTTTTGAAAAGTGGATCTGCATTCCAGGTATGGAATAATCTTACAAGACAATTACACTTAATGCCAAGAAACAGGTTCGTCGTTAAAGCATAGAGGATTTAATGGGCGGAAGAAAACACCAGAGAGTGTACAGAAAAGAGTGGAAAAAATGTTATTGAATAAAAAACACCTGGATTAAGAAAAGTTGCTGCCACTACAGGTGTTTGTGTTTCTACTGCTAGAAATATTCTAAAATCATCAAAGGCTAAACCGTACCACAAATATAGAACACAAAAAATAAATGATGCCCAAAAAGAACAGAGGGTTAAGTTTTCTAAATATTTACTTCAACGTTTTGGTTCTTGTCCCAGAATTGGACAAATTATTCAATCTTTTTATACTTTGATATTTGATAATTTACTCGCAAGTTAAGTTTTAAGGCAATAGGAACATTTCACCACGTAGCTTCCTAACTATACGTAGCACAGGATTCGTTCTTATATTTTTTAAAAACTAGAGTTCATAACGGTTCTAACGATATGCATAAGAATTTTCTACTATTAACACAAGCCGCGCAATTTCAATTTTTAAAATGTCCGCATTTTTTTTGGCACACACTTTGGGTTATTTATATTCGAAAGGATATTAAGGGTAGAAAAATAGTCTAAAACCATCTCAGGACCTATAAGAAGTTTTAGGATAAGTTAATTACATACCGGGTGTCGTATTGTTTCATCACTGCAGAAAAAGCCTCGTTCATATGGATCAACTGGAAACAAACTTGTTTATTTATAAAAACAACAATTTGTCTGTAAAAAGACAATAAACTAAATACGAATATTTTTCAGTCCCTTATAGATGACGTGCTAACGTATCAATCAACGTTTCAGAGTTTTAAAAAACATAATTTCCAAAAAAAATTTTTGGCGTTATCATACCAATTATAATCGTTACCTATCATAGAATTGGCATATAAAGGAAACGAATTTTACTCTTAAATAATACAAGTTTATTAAAACATACATTAGAAAATGAAATGAAAAAGAGGGAAATCCTATATCTTACATTGACCCAGCAGTAAAAAGTATGGTGGCAAACCGACAAAGAACAACAAAGTGCTTATTATAGAGTAGCTTTGCTACAATATTACCATCATAAAGCCACTGCGAACAAAAATATAAAATAGCTACTGGTGCGACGTCAAAAATAACCAGCCACATTTTCATCTTTTATTCTAACCAAATATTTTAGTACCATATATGATCATATATTACAGTTAGGGATCTGAATCCATTTTTATAGAAGCAGAAACATAATCTATGATTATGGTTTGGACCCTATAAAAAACCAGCCACATTTTCATCTTTGATTCTAACCAAATATTTTAGTACCATATATGATCATATATTATGTATTACTGAAGTAAAGTAAATGCTCAAATAAGGTCCAAAGCACAATAAATATATAAATCTTTTAGATTATTATACAACATATTACATAACATTTACAAATATAATAATCATTTATTAATATTGTGAAATAAATGTAAACAAGGATGACAACATCCATAAGTAGGGAGCACAAAGTCTATAAAGAAATAGACAAACGGACAAAGTGAGTTATAGAGCAGATTAACTGTTATCATAGCAAAAGGAAAGAAAGAGATATATATGAAATTAAATAGGAAAAAAACTTAAAATCACGAAACCGTAACAAATTAAGGTTTATGTCTGAAAGTTTCAAAATGAAAAGCAGCTTAAAAGCAGTCAGACTACCATAGATTTTTAATACCTATTTATGAAGCACAAAGAAGGGAATATTGACAAGAAGTTCCAGTCGTGTATCTTTTGTAGGAGCAAAAAGTAAAAGTTAATAAAAAGTTGTTTAAAAGATTGCGGCCGCTATTGATGCTTTATAATCTATATTGATGGGAATGTTGACAAGAAGCTTCTGCTTTCTCTCTTTTACAGGAGCAGATAAAATCAGTTTTGAAAAATAAAAGCGGCTTAAAAGCAGTCCGACTGCTTTAAATGTTTTATACTTAATAAGGTTCCATGTTGATGGGAATGTTGACAAGAAGTTTGAGCTTTCTCTTTTTTTTACAGGAGCCGAGAAAATCAGTTTTGACAAATAAAAGCGGCTAAAACGCTTCTTAAAAGCACTCCGACCGCTATTGATGTTTTATACTTAATTAGGCTCCATATTTATGGGAATGTTGACAAAAAGTTTCAGCTTTCTATCTTTTATAGGAGCTGAGTAAATCCTATTTTCCCCATACGGACTGACTGACTCACTGACGGACAGACAAAGTGAATTATAGAGTAGCTTCGCTATAAAAAAATAAACACATAATTGAGCTCTTCAACTTGAACTGAAAAAAACCAAGGATGACAACATCCAATTAACAGACAGATGGACAAAACAATGTATAGAATAGATGAGCATATGTTATAGGAATCTTCACTAAAAATTTATGCCTTCTATCTTTTATAGGAGCCGAGAAAATCACGTTTCCCCCATAGGTTTACGGACTGACTGGCTGACTAACGGACAGGTAAAGTGAATTATAGAGTAGCTTCTCTACTAAAAATCGTTCCCGATATCTGCTGCTACCTCCACTTTTAAGGGTTTAAAAGGTTCGAAGGTTTTGGTGTTAAAACAAGGCTTTTTAGTGTAAAATGATCCAAATTTATCTTATTTTTGAAAACAAGTAAATTGAAGCGCTAAAAATTGCACCATAAAGTGAGGGGTAAAATTTTTATAAGAGATTAATCTTATATACTTCCATAACCCTCCCCCCTCACTTGGTCGTCCTAGATATTAATGGCATTTTGACAGACGTTTGAACATTCCCCTATTTATACAGTTTCTTCACAAATTTAACTTTTACTTTTCTCTAACAAAACATAAAATACCCTAATAAGAATCTATTAAGTTAAAACTAATTATTTCACAATATACAATGTTGAAATAAATTCATATCTCGTTGACAATTTGCGGTTTTCGAATGATTATCAACGACTTCGCCCCTAACATCAATTTAAGGTCGGATGGAGGGCAATATTTTTGGGAGGGATAGTGTCATAGAGGTCACTGTTCTTAATAATCCTAATAGAAAAGTAAGAGGATTTACATGTCTGTCTGTCTATTTGTCTGTAGTATAAGATCTCGCTAGTCGCTGGATTGATAAGGATCTTATTTTGTGAAGCTTCATATAGGTCAAAGGTTAAAATTATCCCCCCCCCCCAATAAAATTTTTGGATTTAGAAAGAAAACGAAGTAGCGGATTTCGTAGTATTTTCACAGTAGCTTTTTTTCTAATAATAGCCCCAGCGCGGCGGGGCAATAATAAACATTTACCTAAGTTAGAATAAACTTTCAAAAGCTACTTTGAAAATACGATGCAACCCCCTACCTAACTCCGCTTTTCGCAGAAGAACCTTGTTCAAGCGAAACTAAACGTCAACAAACCAAATTATAAATTAAATTTATCGTCATCACTCATAGTACATAAAAAAGTTATGTATTATTTTCTTTTATATAAAAGTAAAGATCCACTTAAGATGATAAATAGAGTATTTACTTTTCAGTATTCAGGCAGTTCAGATTACATTAAGTAAGGCACAATTAGGCACAAATGGCTTTTAGTGTATATACAATATGCATATATCCTATTAATATTACTTTTTTGTCTTTAGCGAAGGATCTCGTTAACCGCTGAACCGTTATAGTCATAGAATAAGGAGGAATAGAAATGAAAACCCTAAATATTTCTGGGAAATTTGAAGGAATCTTTGACTTGCGCAGTAAAGACAATAATGCTAAAGTACAAATCACAATGACTAGTTGTCACTAGTACATACTCTTGTTTTAATTTTGGTAAGTACAATTGACCACATTTGTAATTTTTAAGAGTCTGCTAAATGGGTACAGCCCCTTCCTCCCCCATCCCCCCCTTCCACAAGTTAATGTATGGATGTAGTTGCTATCATGTATAAATCAGCTGTTTAAAAACAAACATAAGAGCGCAACTTAGTTTTATAATATAAATACTGAGACCAATATTTTTTTTTGTAAAATTTACATAATTAAATTTTTTTAAGGCTTAATATGCACATTAAATTCATTTTTAATCCATTGTGAATAGGGAAGAGGAAGCTGGATTCTTGGGTACATGGCTTTTAGTAAACTATTGCAAAAGGAATTTATTTTGAATATTTTTTCTGAATAATTACTGAAATCATGTTATTTACTAACAGCCTTATAGCCGTTTTGGTCTTTCAAAAGTTCCAATTTTACTTCAGGCTAGCCAGGCAGAATCTTCTACCTGGATTCTATTCTATACTTTATCTTCTTTGGTTATAGTTCTCCTTTACAGTGACGCTTCTTATTGGCCCTGTAATGTTTTTAGACTATGTTATTTTATAAATAAGTCTGGATATGGTTTTAGGCTATTTTTCCGTCCTTCCAAATCCCTTTCAAAATAGACCCACTAGATGCTAGGAGCGCAGCTTCTTGTATGATACAAAGTATAAAGATGTATGTTCCTCAGTCCTGATGAAGCTCAAGATCTCGCTAACCGCTGGGGCTTTGCTTTTCATGGAAAAATATGCCTAATTCTATATGAATGTAGACAGAATGAAGCCCCCCCCCAAAAAAAAAAAATTACCGCACCCCTCCCCCACAAAAGAATGAAGCCACAAAATTATTTATAACTTAAAATGAAAGAGAAACAAGGTTAATATGTTTTGCTTGAATGGTTTTAAAAGAGTTATTTATTTTTAGATGCATGGTATTTGGTATTTTATACATCCTTCTTGTAGGTATTCTATTTATAATATGCTATCTTTTATAAATTTTCCATTGTACAGCATGACCCTCAAAAAAGTATTTTTAAGCATCTGCAGCCCTTATTTCTCAATGAATTATTAAAAAATGCATATGTCCTTGTTCTCTATAGTATTCCACGTAAGTAGATATAAAAACATTTTTTTTACCTCCATTAACACCGGAGATTTTTAGAGCTAAAGTTTTGAAAAAGTGACTGAGAAAAAGAATTTTTTTTGTTTCTCTTATTTTTTGGATGGTTATATTATTTTTTTCTGGCAACTGAATAATGAGACACAAAGAAAAACAAGTTAACTAATTATTTCTTTTTTATTCCACCAAAAAATACTACTGAATGAATTGATTATTTGCAAATTTTAGGTTATTTATTAACCCTTATTTATAGAAAAGGATTAATTATGACAGTTGCTCCGCCTACTTTTCTGACATCTCAATTATTTAATAGGGGGTAAACTAAGCTTTTTAGACTAAAAAATCATTATGTTTATTTTTATTTTCTTTATAACTTTTTTGTTATTAAAGTTAGGATTGTGAAACAAAAACAATTTTCCTGCTATATTCATAGAGATTTATTTGGTTTTTTAATCTTAAACAATTTTGCCTAATAAGTAAGTTTTTCAAAATATCATTAAACTAAAAAGACTCAAAAAATATGTGTAAAAAAATGCTTTTTACTCAAAAACTAAATTTTTTATTTCATTTTTGTATAAAGTTTCTGCTAGTAACAAAAATAAAAGGATTTCTAGCTTAATTTTGCTAAAAAAGTCGTTTCATGTTAAAAGTTACTTTTTCCTCAGTCACTTTTTCAAAACTTTAGCACTAAAAATCTCCGGTGTTAATGGAGGTAAAAAAAATATTTTTATATCTACTTACGTGGAATACTATAGAGAACAAGGACATATGCATTTTTTAATAATTCATTGAGAAATAAGGGCTGCAGATGCTTAAAAATACTTTTTTGAGGGTCATGCTGTATCTTGTAGATTCTTACTTTAATCTAAATATCTGTTGTGTTTATGGTGTAATTAGTAGAGTTTTACAAAAACATGCTTTTCTACTTCTCTCTCTTTCTCTACTGGGATATTAGCTTCTACTTGGATATAAATTAGAGTTAATTGTGAACACAGATACTCTGTTACGTGCCATTTCTTGCTATTTGGAGAAGTGTCGATTTCAAGACTAGAACATAGAACATACCAAATTGGATTAGAGATGTTAAACTGTTACTTACTGCTGATATGTATTACGTCTAAATAATATTATACATGAAAAGAATGGTAATTATTGTAAAGTAGATCAACGATAAAACTTTAAATTATAAATAGAACAAGGATGAAAACATCCATAAAAGCGAAGCTCTGAAACATTAGGACAAACGAACATTAACACTTGTATAATGTCAGAACTGAATAATCAGAATATATGTATAAAAGTCGAACGATACAAAATTGTATGTAAATCTGATTAAAAACTGCTTAAATACAGGATATTATTTAAAGACATACTTACATTTTTAGGACTTGATTATAGATAGATAGATACATATATATGTATTTCAACATAAGCATACAAAATAATAATAATAAAATTATCACACATATTCACATAATTTATGCATAGTTTGGTACTTTCATAACATGGGTTGGCCGTTGTATAAGCTGAAAATACCAGTTTTAGGACAAACATATTCAAATAATTATATAAGGTTTCTTGCTACATCGAATTTTAATAAGATAATTTTTTTGGATATATACATATAACATATAAATAGGTTTAAACAGAACAAATAGATAAATAGTATGTTATTAGCAATGCTATTTACACTATGATACAATGGGATTAGAGGATTGTTAAAATTTTACAACAAATTTAGGCAGATTTTAATTATTTTTACATATATTTATAGAGATGATTTGCTTATGACAATGTACTTTGTTGTCCTAGGAATCAGTATTCTAAAAATCAGACCAATCGGATAATTTTATCACATAAAAATTTGATGTTTAGAAAGTTAAAAATGTTTAAATGGTCGTACGCAGGAATAAGGTATAACCAACAAATTTTTTCCGAATTAATTTCATTGTTGGTAGAATCTGGGTCGTACGGACTTTCTAGTAACGATTAAAGAGTTGCTTTGCTTTCTAACTCGTACCTAACTTCTATAGGAATCATCATTCAAAGTTTGAAATCGATAGGACAATTCTAACACGCCTAAATTAACGAAAAGAGCTATCCGTTACGTACAGACGTACGGACCGACCCTTTTAAAAATAGGTGATTGAAAATCTAAATAGGGGGCTAAGTTTTTAGGGTTAAATTCTACTTTATGGCATTGAGATTATAGTTCCCATAACTAAAAATCAAATGACATTTTGACTACATTCTTACACTGCACTGATTGAATAAGAAGAAAACAAAATCTTGACAGGGACATTATAATTTACGAGAGATGAAATATATCCTATGTATCCTATTATATAAAGTAGTAAGAGTTTTTTGTTTGTCCCGAAGGATCTCGCTAACCGCTGAACCGATATTGTTCTCCTTTACAGTGAAGCTTCTTATAGGTCCTGGGAAGGTTTTAAACTATTTTTGGAGAGGGTGTCTTCAACCCCCTCCCCCCACAAAAAAAAATATTTTTTCAACTCTTTTGAAACTCAAATTTAAAATGGGATGAGGTCGACTTTTCCCCGTCGTACCAGTCCCCTAGAGGCTTCTAGGGGCGTAGCCGCTAGTAATAGAATAACATAATAAGGAATTTTTTAAGCTAAAGATATTCGAAATAGCTAGTCCAAATAAATTGTTCTTTTTAGGGAATCTTTTTCATTTCTTTTGGGTAGATGTTTCTCTGACACTTCCACCATTCCCTAGAGGCTAGGGGCGATACATCTACCGAACAGAAAAACCAAATTAAGTTTTTCCAGAATTGGTTAGAATTTTTGTTCTTGTATTTCATAATAAATTTCCCTTACCTAAAGGAATATAAAAATTTGAAATTCCCTGTCTCATGGTAAATATAAAATATTGATAAAACTTGGCGTGTCAAAACTTCCGCATAAATATCAAAGCCACAGATTAATATGGCACTCAACCTAAAAAAAGATTATCATTTTCTTAAAATAACCAGCCAAATCAAGCCATTTTCTTTTTAAATCAATAGATATCTCAATATTTAGGTACTAGCAGCTAGGTCCCTAGAGGCCTCGAGGTTAACTTGAAGGATGGAGGGACCCTGTACCTATAAGAAGCTTCACTGTAAAGGAGAACCATATCAGTCCAGCGAGATCTTAAGCTACACAAGACTTACAGATACTCTGTCGCTTTTATATAAGGATGATTATCGACAAGTAACTTTAGACAATTTTTTTCAATTTACATTTAAATCATTTTCTTACTAAAGTGATTTTACACCATGAAACTTTCCGGCTATTTGTAGTTTATTTAATACTTTTTTACTAGTAACAAACTTATATTTGAAAAGACAATTATAGTTTACAGTTTAGGTGAAATTGTATTAATTGTATAACTTTATAATAATAACAAGATTTACATTGGGTATGGTTTTAAAAATGATTGTGGCAAAACACGCATAGGTGAAGTTCGAATCTTGGCTAAACATCGCGTCATACAGACAAAATCAATTCCTTGGCCCCAAACAGGCGAAATTTACTACCATGCAAAGTTAGGACGCCGTGCAATCACATGATTGGTTGTCTGCAGGAGGTTAGGCTGAGTAATCATGCTTTATATTAGTAAGATTTAGTTCTGGGTTGTACTAAAATAAGACCTAATTATGTCTTGCAACCTTTGTAGGTTATTTAATTTACCTATTTGTAAAAGAGTTGCTATTCAAAAAAAATGTATCTTACTTTAGGTAGGTGCAATTATATAAAAGTTGGGTACATAAGCTTTTGTAATAGGAATGCATTCAAGAAAACTCATCATAATAATTTCCTAATATTAGGAATTTTCAAAGCAGAAGCTATCAAAAATTATCTTACATGGCTATTTCAGGTTAGGTTTGTTTAAGTAAGGGGGAGGGCAATTATTAGTTCAAGAGATTATACAAATTTCTATTTTATAATACTGAAGAAAATAATCAAAATGTCGACAGCCGAAGATATTTTATCACTGAAATCAAAACCGGTGGAAGATTATATTTCTGTTTATGATATTACAAGGTAAACATTCAACATTTGTAAAGATAAAGCTTTTAACATATTGAGTCGGTTCGTCCGTCCATCAGGGGAAGATAGAGTTGTTTAAATATGTCAAGGAATGTGTCTTAACTTTTGTGATTTTTAAAAAAAGAATCTTATTTTTGAAGTAATTTAAGTTTTTTATAATTAAGTTGGTTTTAAGGTACTAAACAAAAAAAGAAGAAAATTGCCATTATGATAAAAAATAATAAGATCTTTTATTTGACACCTTACTTTTTAATTCTGTTGATTAATTACTGAAAAAATCTATTTTGTTGAGCCCCGTTGAATCAAAACTTTGATCTTTGGGAGCTCGTCACGAATAGGTTAAACAAAAATCATAAAAGTTAAAAAAAAAGTTCTTTTAAAATGGTGATCCCTATGACAATAAGGCTTTGTGTTAACATAAGCGTAGGATCTAAATAATTTAATTAAATGAATAAAATTATAAATATTTATACTTTATTAGACATCATATTAATATCAAGTATGGTTTAGACTTGTCCGGGTTCTTTAACTTTTAAATCTTGGTTTTGTTCATTTGTATTTGTCATTTGTCATGAAAATGCCGAGGCCCCAAAAATAAATATAAACCTTTTCTGGACCTATAAGTAGCTTTACTGAAGAGGAGAGATTATTCAGTACAAACACACAGATAGCCATCCAGTTACTATTATAAAAGGATTATATAATAAGATGTAAATTAACAATCAAAATAAACGGTTGGAATAATAAAATAATTAAAATAGGGCATAATTTGGTCGGAGAATCTTCACATAAAAATTGCTCTTCCAGGTAAGAATACAAATGTTGATCTAAACTTTACTATTATAGAAGCGAAGATGATGTTAATGTTCACTACAGAGCCATTGGACTAGACCTCCCTTCCTCCCCTGATTCAGAACTAGTGAGTATATATTGGACTAGACCTCCCTTCCTCCCCTGATTCAGAATTAGTAAGTATATATTGGACTAGACCTCCCTTCCTCCCCTGATTCAGAATTAGTAAGTATATATTGGACTAGACCTCCCTTCCTCCCCTGATTCATTTGAAGGCTTGTTTAGTAAGTCTTTCATCGTTCATGCGAAATACATGGCACAGTTATTCAGTTGAGCTTGAGGTGAAAGGTTGTCTTAACCACTCTCCTCCCCTACCCCAACTTATAACTCTACACCGACTAGATTATCTAGTTTTGACCGCCTGGCTAACCAGTACAAATACAAGTGTAATTAATTCTACAGCTGACTCATCAAGTTTGACCGCCCAACACACATCGAATCTGCTCAACAAGTGAAAATTTAAGATAAGTTCTTTTTTTGTGTTTATTTAAAAGTATTGATATTTGTGATAGTCATCTTTAGTTTAATATATTAGTGAAGGTAATTCATTTTATTATTATTGATCATGACTAATAACGTTACCTCTAACTCTAATTCCTCCCTTGAAGGGCAGCGAGAAAATTCCAATACCCCTAAAGATTGGAATAATTTTACTTTTGACCACTTCTCTAAAATAACTGAGACAACGGGAAAAATTAGGGATGAACTAGATAAGCTTAGTCAAAGTAATAGTGGGAAGCCTAGTGAAAAGGCTAAAATCATAGCTCCAATAACCAATTGGTTTATTGAACTAGAATCTAAGATGAATGATTTGTCTAAGTTTGTTTTCGGGTTATCTAATAACCAGAAGACGCTAATTGAAAGAATTGAGAAACTAGAGGCCACCGTAGCTATCAATGTGGCTTCTGGCGACCTTGTGTCTGATATCGAACGGTCAGCAGGGTACAAAGATTTGTGCAATGAAACTATGCTTGCTTCTCTAAGTAGTAAGGTCCCCAACTTGGATTTAGGCGTTCATATTGATAGGGATTCTGACATTTCTTTGATTGAAACGGTTAAGGCAAAGCTTTCTTCTACTCTCACCCCTAAAGTTTTATCAGACGTAGTAATTACCCCATTAGCAAAAGAAACATTTGAGAAAAATGAAAAGTTTATCGTTCCAGTATTACTAAAATCAAAAACTAAACAAGGAAAGGCTGCTTTAGATAAGGCCCTAAAGACGAAGGGGTTAGATGTTAACTTTCATTGGCCTAAACAATTGTTTCCTATTATTAAAAGTTTAAGAGAAAAGTACCAAAATGTTAAATCTGAGGACATAGATTTAACCTCTAAGCAAATTCTCATTAGGCCCAGCGCAACCGGAAAATCCATAATGGTGTCTTACAGAACAAGGATGGGTACTAACTGGACATTTTTAGAAAGTTTTAAAACTCCTGCGCCTCAAGCAATGCTTGAAAACACCAAATTCTTGCAACCTTTCTCTAGTAAATATATACAAATGTGAGTAAACAAAATAAGCATTGGTTTAAAAAATTATTCTTGTTAAAATAATGCATGTTTTATATAAACTGTTCCTTTTTGTTGTTACTTTTAAATGGTATATTTACTATAAGTGTGAAATGTTATTCCCCCTTTTTCGTTCTCCCCCTTCTGCCCTTGGTTGTAATTTACCCCAATTTTATCATCCTTATTTTTACATTGACATTTCTCATAAATTGCAAAAAAATATTTTGAAACATTACACTTTTTCTCTTGGTTCAGTTCTATCATTCAAAAAAGGGATAAACATTTTTAAGTTAAAGACAAATTTTAGTTCCTTTTGTAAGATGTCAGGGGATCCTAAATTTAAAAAGGCGAGGAATTAATATTTGAAGAAGTAATTTTAAGTCCTCCTCCCCCAGTAAACCAGCCTTCATCTGGAAATTCCTTTTGTTTAGACAATGTAAAAGTTATAAGCCAAAATATGAACTCACTAAATTTAAGTTTAGCCTCTTTAGATAAGGATGGGGGTAAGTTTAAAATGAAAATTAATGCAGTTTTAAAAACAAATTCACATATAATTTTACTTCAAGACACGCGTGTGGGTAATAATGTAACATTTCTTAAAAACTATTTAATGATAAGTAAATTCGGAAATTATGATATTTATCTTAATAGCACAAAAGGGGATCGTGGTGTAATCACAATGATAAAGAGAAATTTTTGTCATAAAGTTTATAGAATATTTAAATCTAGGTGTGAAAATGTCCTTATTGTTGATTTGCATATAAATAATGAACGAATGCTTATCATTAACTGTTATGGTCCAACTCAATCTCAAAATAAAGATTTTTATTCACTCTTAAAACAAAAAATTGAAAGTATTGGAATCTCTAAGTTTGTTATTTTGGGAGATCTAAACTGTTTAACTTGTGATTTGCCTATAAATTCTAACGTAGTTTTGAATAATTATGAAATTCTTAACATGAGCGCAATACCTAACTTAATTCACACAAAAACTTTAGTTTCATGGATAAGGGATGGATTTATTGTAGACAAATTTAGACTTCTGTATCCAAATTTAAAAACTTATAGTTATATTCCTTTTAGTGTACAAGCTATAAATAGGTCACGGATTGACCATTGCTTGGCAAGCCCACAATTTAGTCCTTTAATTAAAAAAGTTGAATATCCAAATAGGCTATCAAAATTTTTTGACCATAAACCTGTCGTTTTCTTTGGAAAAAGTAAGAATATTACTAGACCAAAAGTTATTGATAGCTCTCTACTTAATATTGAACATTTATATTCTACAGTAAAATTTTCTGTGTACAGCTTTATGGTTGATAATACAGAACCTCCAAATAAAAATGAATTAACTCTACTAATTAATAGGATCAATATTTTATCTTTGTATATTCAGGGGCTTGAAAAAACGATCTTAAAGCTACCCAATGACAAATTTTGTAAACATTTACTAGAAGTTTATAGTAATGAAATTGAAGAAAACTGTTCACTATTTCCCAGTATTGAAACTTTTTTGTCTTATAATACTAATTTGGAACCGGACTTAATGTTAGAATGTTTATTAAATGAAATAAAAAATACATGTATTTCATTTCAGTCATTTTATGTTTAAAACAACAAAGGAGGAAAAACACAATTTGTCTGATCAATTATCACATTTAAGAAGTATTGGTGATTTTAATTCTGTTAATTTTAAAGAAATAGAGGCAAAACTTTTGGAAATTGAACACAGGGAAAATCTAAGACTTTTGGAAAACACAAATTATTTTAACTTATTGAACCATGAGAAAAGCACTAGAAGCTTTTCTGAACTTTTGAAAAATAAGAACTCTCATGAATCTTTATCTTCAATTAAAGACTACTCAGGGAATATTATTCAAAATGATAATGAAAGACAAAATTTTATTGTTAATCATTTTAAACAACTTTTTAGCACGTCCGTTGAACCAGAAATTTCTTTTGAAGAATTTTTTGAAAGAAATGAAAATGATCCAATTTTTGACCCTTTTAAATTATCGCAAGAAGATAAAATAAATCTTGAGTCACCTATTCAAATGTCTGAACTGGAAACCGTTCTTAAAAATGCTAATTTAAATGCTGCTGTTGGTTTAGATGGCATACCTATGGCGTCAATAAAACATTTTTGGGATTTAATTAAAGATACAATGTTACATGGTTTTAACTATATGGCTAATAAAGGGGAGTTAAGAGGTATGATGAATATAAGTAGAAGCAATTTAATTCCAAAGGGTGGAGATAAAGATCTTTCTAATATCAAAAATTGGCGTAGCATTGGTATACTTACATCTCCTTATAAACTATATAGTGGAGTTATAAATTTAAGATTAAAAACTGTAGTAGATTCCATAATACATAATGCTCAGAAAGCTTATTCCGATCAGTATTTTATACAAGAATGTTTAATAAATGTATATGAACTGCTTTCAAAATCAAACTCCACAAATTCTCCTTTAGCAAGTCTAATAATTGATTTTTCGAGGGCATTTGATACAATAGGAAATACCTACTTACAATCTGTACTGCAGTTCTCTAATTTTGGTCCAAAATTTATTTTAATGGTATCTTCAACATTTAAAAACCGAAAATCTTGTATCCTGACTGAATGCGGTTTGACACAAAATTTTGAAAATAAGTTAGGTATTATTCAAGGAGACCTTCCATCTCCAAATTTATTTAAAATTGCAATTAACCCACTCGTTATAAAATTATGTCTATCAAATACTCTTAAAATTCCAAATTCAATTCCTTACAATTTTAACAGAGATGAAAATAAAGTAAATGTAGCAAGTGGTTTTGCAGACGATATGCAAAACTTCATGGAAGTAAAGTCAGAATCTCTCCAAAAATGTTATGATATTTTGACCAGCTTTGGAAAATTATCAAACCTTAAAGTTAACAACTCTAAGACTCAAATTATTATAACTGGTGGGTTACCTTCTTTAGATTTTATAAGAAAAGTTGAGGAACTTAATTTTGAAATTTCAGATAATTTTACAATTTTAGGTCTAAGCTTGCACAAATCTTTAAATGACACTAATTTAATCTGGGGCAAAATATTGACAAAAGTTGTAAAGTTGCGCAATTTTTGGAATTTATTCAATCTTAGTATTCCTGGAAGGGTCTCTATTATAAAAACATATTTTTATTCACAATTGTCATATCTGGGTTCAATTTTCGAACCAACAGACCAATTTTTAGCAGACTTTGAAAAGTGTGTTGTAGGTTTTCTTAAACAAGGGGGAAGGATTGCTAAGGATAGAATTTTTCTTGACTGTAGCAAGGGTGGGCTTGGCCTGCCTAACCCAAAAGAATTTCTCACTAGTCTTAAAGTTAGCATTTTTTTAAAAGGTCTTAAAGCAAATGATTCATGGGGTAAAGAATTAAGACAATTTCTTGCAGATCCGGAAAACCCATTATCTATACACTAGTCGCCGGAAGAGAAAAGCAGTTTTTTGAAACAGGCTCTCTGAGATTATTACAGATTCTGATATATACATATATAGACTAATGAAAAATGCAAAAAACGAAATCAAAAGCGTTCCTTCTTGGGAGAAAATGCGGGAAAAAGATTTTTAGCTATTTTTAACCTAAAATTCACATTAGCAAGACTGTAAAAAAATATATACACATTTTAAACATGTCATTGCTCAGCACCTAGAAGTGGTAGAAAAATGCTATACATACCATTGTAAAGCTCATAACCTCTAGTTTTCATATTGGTATATAACATTTTTGTACTATTATTAGTTTTTGAGCTATCCTCTGAAGTATACACAAGTTTAAAAAATGCAGTTTTTTCTTGAATTTTAAGTTTGATACTTCATTGTTACACAAACCTTATTCAAATTATATTACTTAGCACCTAGGAGTTATAATTATTATTAGTTATATAATTATTTTATGTAGGTAAAATTTTATAGTTTGGGTACTTTCAATTTTAGCTTAATTAAAAATTGTCTTTGAAATGTGTGTAGTTTGTAGAAAGAACTAAGAAGGGAGGGGGGGGGGGGGTATTTTATACACTTATAGGAAATGAAATTCAGTATAAAGTTTTACCCTGGATGTTTTTGGGCTTGTTGTTATAATTATTAACCTTTTTGTAAAATGTCTTATGTGATTAAATCTACAAGTTAAACTTTAAAAATTGAATTTTGGCACTTTTCTTCTAGGGTCTAGTGGGTTAAAACAGCCCCCAAAACACTAAAATCTAAGGTCTGAGCATATTTTTTGGGATATTAAGCCAATTTTTTTAATGTAAACCTTTTTTTTACATAATTAAGCTAAGTAGTCACTTAAGATTTAATTTTGGCACCTTTCTTCTTGGGGTTAGTAGGGTATAACACCCCTAAAACACTAAAATTTAAGGTTTGAGCTTAGTTTTAGAGATATCAAGATGATCTTTTTAATTTAAAATTTATTCTCATAATTGAGATAAGTAGCCACTAAAGATTTCATTTTAACACTTTCTTTCTAGGGGATAGTGGGGTGAAACACCCCCCCAATTGTAAACTTATAAGATTCAAGGTAAGAAGGAGAGTTTATATACTTATAGGCAATGGAAGTCAGTATAAAATTTTGCTCTGGATGTTTGGGCTTGTTGTTATAGTTATAAACCTGATCATTGTAAAATCTCTTATATGATTAAATCTACCAGTAAAACTTAAGTTTGGCACTTTCCTTCCTTGTATGGACTAGTGGGGTCAAACTGCCCCCAAAACTACTACAACTTAAGTTCTTGGCTTATTTTTAAAAATATTGGGCTGATTTTCTTAATGAATATTTTTTTTAAAAATCACTATAGATTTCAATTAGGCACTCTCTTTCAAGAGAATCATTTGATAACTATAACAACAAGTCCAAACAGCCAGGGCAAAATATGATACTGAGATATAAATTTAATGTTAAAGGGGTTGTTTTACCCTTCTAGTCCAAGAAGGAAAGTGCTAAAATGAAGTCTTTAGTGGATACTTATCTCAATTGTGAGAATTTAAAAATCATCTTGATATTTCTAAAAATAAGCTCAAGCCTTAAATTTTAGTGTTTTGGGGGGTGTTATATCCCACTGACCCCAAGAAGAAATTAAATCTTTAGTGACTACTTAGCTTAATTATGTAAAAAAAGGTTAACATTAAAAAAATTTGCTTGATTTGGGGGCTGTTTTAACCCACTAGACCCTAGAAGAAAAGTGCCAAAATTCAATTTTTAAAGTTTTACTGGTAGATTTAATCATATAAGACATTTTACAAAAAGGTTAATAATTATAACAACAAGCCTAAAAACATCCAGGGCAAACATTTTTACTGAATTTCATTTCCCATAAGTGTACAAACTCCCCCCCCCCCTCCCTCCTTGGTTTTTAATACAAACTATACACATTTCAAGGACAATTTTTAATTAAGCTAAAATTGAACGTACCCAAAATATACAATTTTACCTACATAAAATAATTATATAACTAATATTAATTATAACTCCTAGATGCATAGGCCTCCAAGGGGGGGTTAAGGGGGCGATTACCCCCCCCCCCATTCAAAATTTACCCCTACCCTGGGGGTGCCGTAGGCACCCCCAACCATTTAGGAGGGGGTATTTACCCCCTTAAACAATTTGGGGGGGGTAAATACTCCCCCAAATAAAAAAATCTCTAATAAAAAAATTTTTGCACGCTTTGCGCGCCTTTTTAATACTATATATTTAATAAAATTTAAATTACCCCCCCCAAAAATTTTACCCTGGGGGTAAATTTTGGGGGGGGTAAACTAAATTTACCCCTGCCAACAGATTTCATGGGGGTTAATTACCCCCCCCAATCAAATTTGACCCCCGGGGTAAAAATTTTGGGGGGGGTAAAAAAATTTGTGGCGCGCTTCGCGCGCCATTTTACCCCCCCCTTAAAAATTTTTACCCCCCCCAAAATAAAAAGCTTGGACGCCCCTGCCTAGATGCTAAGTTATATAATTTGAAAAAGGTTTGTGTAACAATTATCAACCTTAAAATTCTCAAGAAAAAACTGCATTTTTAAAACTTGTGTATACTTCAGAGGTAGCTCAAAAACTAATAATAGTTCAAATACGTTATATATCAATATGAAAACTAGAGGTTATGAGCTTTACAATGGTATGTGTAGCATTTTTCTACCACTTCTAGGTGCTGAGCAATGACATGTTTAAAATGTGTATATATTCTTTTACAGGCTTGCTAATGTGAATTTTTGGTTAAAAATAGCTGAAATCTTTTTCCCGCATTTTCTCCCAAGAAGGAACGCTTTTGATTTCGTTTTTTGCATTTTTCATTAGTCTATATATGTATATATCAGAATCTGTAATAATCTTAGAGAGCCTGTTTCAAAAAACTGCTTTTCCCTTCCGGCGACCAGTGTATACAAATTGATAAAATTATTCCAGAATCTAACCCAATTTTGTACAATCTAGTTAAAGCTTTTTTACGTTTTTGTGATTATTATTGGAAATTTAGTGGAAATATTCTTGCTGCCCAAGTTGTAAACAATCATTTATTCAAGGATAATCAAGGAAATATGATTAATAACAATTTCTTTACAATAAACTCATGGTTAAGGTACGGTAATGAACTAAAAAATCTTACCTTAAGTAATTTTATTTCAAACTTTGGCAATGTTTTAAATTATGATGAATTTTGTAGGAAATCTTCTTGTTATGTAACCCCAAATGAATTTTTAAGAATGAAACATAATCTAAGAGTATTTTTAAATAAGTGTAAAACAAAATTCTCTCAAAAATCTGCTTCAATATTGGTCTTTATTTCAAAACCCAATTTGAGAGCAAAAGATTTTAGATACTTCTTAGATATATCCAAATCTATGATAACAAATTGTCAACCCGTTAAAACTAGAAATACATGGCTCAGTAATGAAATAGATATAAATAGAGAATCAAGGTTTATGTGCATGTGGAGATTATCCTATCTTCCCATGAACATAAGAGACTTTGCTTTTAAATTATCTAACAATCTTCTTCATTTTAATGCAAATTTATCAAAATTTAGTGACACTAGTCCAGCATGTACACAATGTACAATTGCTTTAAATCTTACCGCCCCTAGAGAAACTTCTTGTCATTTTTATCTTTATTGTTCATCAAATACAGAATTACTTTTAGAATATTTTAACAATTTTCTTTACCAATCTAATATGACATGGGTTGCAAATTTTGTTTTCTTGGGAGCACCGTCTAATATACCATTCTATAAAGCTATAATTATCAATACAGAAATTATTATTTCAGCTTGGTTTCTTTTTGAATGTAGAAATAAGAAAATTAAACCTGTATTGTCAATGTTAAAAGAGTTTTTAAAGAATTACAGATCAATTTTTATGCGTTTTCCTAAATATCAGAATGCATATAATAAGTGGATAAGTGGATAAGAGGATAAAAGAGTTGGTGTTATTACAGGGCCATTAAGAAAAACTGTTTGTTATTTTAGTATTTCTTTCTTAATATCTGTCAATATTTCTTTTAACTATGTATTTTTTCTAACTTAAACTTTCATTCTTTTTTTTCAGTTCTAAGCTGACGGCTCAGTGTTAACAGAGAATCCGGATAATCATAGATCCTTGTGTTAATGAAAAAGATGCCATTGCCCTCACTTAGACTAGACGTCAAAGAAGACGGAGCACATGAAAGAAACCAAATTTATTTTTATGTAGTAATTGTAAATAATTTTCAATTTTATATTTTTAGTAATATGTTTGTGATTTCATTTTTATAAACTGATTAAAAACCAATAAAATACGTAATAATAATAATAACATGGCCAAGCCAAGATAAACATTTCTTCTTTATTTGTAATGACATTGCTTCACTATTCGTTCTTTTGTGTAAATTTTTGTTTATATTCTCTCAGGCCACTATATTCTACAGATTTTTCATAGACATGTATTATGAAATGCATCTGGTTTCTTGAAATATTGAACATTTTCTCTCTAACATTCAGAACCATACATTAGTGTTGATTTAACATTACTATTGTATAATTTAATTTTAGTTCTTTCACTGTATTTATTGGATTTCCAAACTGGTTTTAAGATCATAGGCGTCCAAGAGGGGGGGGGGGAATGGGGCGATTACCCCCCCCCCATTTAAAATTTACCCCTACCATGGGGTGCCGTAGGCACCTCCAACCATTTAGGAGGGGGTATTTACCCCCCCCCCCCAAAATAGAAAATATCTACCAAAAAAATTTTTAATACTAAATTTTTGATAAAATTTAACTTACCCCCCCCCCAAAATTTTACCCCGGGGGTAAATTTTGGAGGGGGTAAACAAATTTTACCCCTGCCAACAGATTTCAGGGGGGGTAATTACCCCCCCCCCCAAGCAAATTTTACCCCCGGGGTAAAAATTTTGGAGGGGGGGAAAAAAATTTGCGGCACGCTTCGCGCGCCATTTTACCCTCCCCTTAAAAAAAATTTACCCCCCTCAAAATAAAAAGCTTGGACGCCCCTGTTTAAGATAGCAAAAGTTGCACTTGCTTTATTAATTCTTGATCTAATATCTGCTCCTACATAGTAGCAGTGGGAACCATTTTTAACTTCTTTAGTTATGACGCGGTGTTGGACCAAGATTCGAACCTATCACCTTCCTGACGACGAGCGGATGCACTACTTGTTGAGCCATGATCGTGGGTTCTGATCTGCCAATAACTATAACCAACAGTAATTCAGATGTTTATTGTTTAAGGGCAGCTTAAATACTAATGGTTTACAACATAACATAATAACACTTGGATTAAGGGCACACATATGAGAATAAGTATTGGCATAGTAAAAGATATCATATTAAATTAGTTGTTATAGAAAGCTGATCCCATCCCTGAGCCAGGGAGGGAGCAGCAGATGTATAACTGATTGAGCAAAAATTCAAAATGTTAAATGTACAGTTACTACACAGAGGCATAATACATTATATTGATCTATTCACAATGGCTTCTCCCGTAGCTAAAAGGGGAATGAACAAAAAATTAGGGATAGAGCAGGGGAAGCAAAGCTGTACTACAAGTCGGTTAAAGTAAAGGCATCATACAATTCACAGCAGGCACAGGACCACAGCGCCATCTCCCCACTCATGGATGGCTTGGCGGAAGGCGGTCCATAAATCCAGAGACTTAGGCAGATCATCCACTAACTTGTTGAATTTGAAGTCATAGGGCACAAGACGGTTGGTCCCCTCAGCTTCACAGCTCCCTTGCTGTACACAGCTGCTGTATGATAGGCTGGACAGCAGGGCTGCCTTATAGGCTGGAATTGACAAGAGCTGTCTCCAGTCGTCTAACTCTTGTTGGCTGTACAGGCCCCCAGATGAGAAGGGGTCCAGGGGCTGCATCATCAGGTGCTCTGGCGTCTCGAGGGGCGGGGGCCGTTTCTTGAGGGCCGGGGTAAGTTTGACCCATCCTTCCCCAACATGCACAGTCAGAGGGTAAGTGGAGGAGCATGGGGCCTTGGTTGCATGCTGGCTGTATACCTTGGTCACTGCGTCCACAAACCCAATTGGTTCCACTGGCACCTTGGACTCCCTGATAACATATTTGTGCCTTGAAGCATCACATCTCCCCGCAGGATGGAGAACACACTTCCCTGAATCCTGACGGGGGTGGGCTGGGTCCAGTTGCTGGAGCTTTCAGCAGTTGGTGGCGGTTTCCTTGGCTTGGAGTGGAATGGCCACATTGTGGGCTATAACCTATGGCAGTTTAGTGGCGGCTGGATCTGGTGATATGTACAGGAAGGGGTGGTTGGTTGTTTGAATGATGGAGGTCTCGGCAGTCATGTTGATAAAAAACTGGGCTTTGTGGTCCATCAGGAAGGCATCAATCACCAGGCTGGGGTAGATGCGGCAGATGGTGGGCAGCGGGCACTCGCGGCCAAGGTGTTCCCAGGCGTAGGTGGTGGTCCCAGTGATGCAAGATAGGTCTGAGTAGGGGCATTCCAAGGCCAGGTGGTCTGTTTGGGACTCCACTCTCTCCCTCTCTATGACATATGTTTCTTCTTGCCAAAGTAGCCACCGCTCTTGAAGCACCAGCTCATTCTTGTAGAGGACATCTTCACTTTCACATCCAACCCCTTAGGAGTCTGGTGGACACCAAGGCTCCCACCATGTCCACTGTGGAAAACAACAGGGGGTTTAGTTGGAAACTTCACCTTGCCTGGCAGCGAATACACCCTGGTCATGGCCAGGTCCCAGCAAGCCTCGGGGTCAATCTTGGCCGGGCGCAGGATGTTGGGTATGGAGGTCACCTTCATGTGGCCCCAGACTCTGCAGCTTAGTATCGGGGACAGCTGATGCATGAGGCAAAGGCAAAGGTTTGTCCCACAAAATTCATCATATAAAAGATCAATATAGGTAATAGAATTAAACTTATCCTGGAGATCTGCTTGGCAGGCAGCTGTTCTGGGTACATCCTGGGGCCGGTCATGGTTGCTGGTAAACTCGTTCCTCTCCCAATCTGCTGGAGGCTGGGCACTGATGTAAATTCTTGCTCCTGCAACATGCGCATTGCATTGATATTGCGTACGCCCCTGTTGAGCTCATTAATCAAAAGCTCCAGGTCCTCATGGGCGTACGCTTCTCGATATAAAGCTCATTTTGTGCTAATATCCCAGATCGACTGCTTAAGAGACTGGGATTCATAGGTGGGTCAAAACAGCATTTCCAATTCAGCTTCACATATGGGAGTGTTTAGGATTGTTTATCAGATGTCAAGTTGATTATATCTGTACTGATGGATAGTTTAGTGTAAACAACCCAACCCTATATCAAGAGCAGGGGGTAGATAGCCCCTTAATGGTGTAAATCTTTTTTTGTGCAGGGATTATAACTGTATATTGTTATTGCTGGTGAATTATATGTTCACCCTTATCAAATGTCTAATCTATTTGGTTATTTATCGCTTTTCACATTAAAGGGAGTGTAAACATAAAAATTTCTCATCTGATTATCAAATTTTAACATTTTCTAAGCACATTTCACAACACCGATCAACCAAAAACGTCCTATTAACAAAAATATCCAGGTATAATGCCTTGATTTTATGGTATTTTGGGAGGGAAAAAGGAAAAAACATGATGTAAAATTGCCAATTAGTTTTTTATAACGTAGTAATTAGGTAATAAAGACCTATTTTAAATTCGTATTATTGACAAAAAAATACCTCACTGTCTACAAAGGGTTGAATCTCATAGGTTATTTAAAATAATAATATCATTTTTTATTGTGTTGGACAATAAATAACCCACTTTGGAGAATTAGTTTACACTTTTATCAGACTGTTTATAAAGAAATATTGCGTCTTTATTATTTACAAATTTGTAATTAAAGGTGGGCGAGAGATGGGCCATCTAAAGTTAATTGGGTACTAATAAAAAACCTGTTTCTAGCTTTGTTATTGTATTTGGTTTTCAATAAAAAAATATTGCTTATTTTATCAATTTCTAAGTAACTATACATTGGTTTAAAGCAAGGATTATGTTAAAAGTCAGCTTAACCGTTAGGAAAAGTCAAGAACTATGTGAAAAAGTTTAATTTTAGCTATAATGGGAGAAAAAAGCAATTTAATGCACATTTTATATAGTCCAGAAAATTTCTTCCTTTCCCTGGACCTTATAAAAATTGTTGGAAAAAGCCGTTTTTTAAGCAAACAAAAGCGCGTTTTGCTCTATCTGTGAGATATTATGAATGAGATAATGTTAAGATTTGATATTAAGATGAGAAAAATTTACGTTTACAGTCCCTTTTATATAACAATAAACATTGCAGATGTTCTGCCTGAGCTTTCACGCTATAGCTTCGCAGCACACAATACTTTACTAAATTTGCTCACTTTTGCTAACTTTTCGCACTTATCAGGGTTGTCCACAATAAATGTAATGTTCTCTGGCCTCAATTTTAACACATTATTAAGCTCTTGAGCGAAATTCCCCTCCCTCCTTACACATTGCCGGCTATCTAGCCACAGCTGTCTACGCTTTTGTATGTCCGGGTTCTCCTTTTGCCCGCTACACACCTTTGCCAGCTGGGATCCAGGGTTTGACACTGCTATTCCAGGGCGGCTCACAACTATTTTTCTTGCCTCACAGTCTTTTTAAAAGCGAAGCTTTTCTATAATTAGGGTCGGTCCGTCCGTACGTCCGTCCGTACGTCCGTCCGTCCGTACGTCCGTCCGAGATAGATAGCTTTTATTCGTTAATTTAGGCATGTTAGAATTGTCCTATCGATTTCAAACTTTGCATGATGATTCCTGTAGTAGTTGGGTACAATTTAGAAAGCGTAGCAACTCTATAATCATTACCAGAATGTCCGTACGTCCATTTTAAACATGTTGATTTTTCTACTTTTTTAACAACAAATTTTCAAGTGTTTTAATTATCCGTTTGATCTGATTTTTGGTATATTGATTCCTGGGACAACAAAGAACAATATTATAAACGAAGCAACTCTATAATCAAGTCCAAAAATGTAAGTATGTCCATTAGGGTGGGTCGATTTTGATCATTTTTTTTCTGCGGCAAAAGCGGGGATCTGCAAAAGATTTGTATGAGTATAATACACCTCTGGATGATTTAAAATTTATCCTAAGTCTTAAAACCGCTGACGACCAGACATTTAATTGTATAGCTATTTGTAAATGGGAGTCAAAAATTTATTGAATCAGAACTATGGCTTCATGGTGCTCCCAGGAAAGGCATTGAGGAGTAGAATCAGGAACTTTTAACCGTTTCAATAAATCTCGTTTCTAGCCTGAGAAAATCTAAAAAACCTCAACAAATTGGACAATTCTCAATAAATCTTTAAAAAATGTGTCTTTTTAGTGATTTCTAAGGCTAGGAACGAGATATTTTGAAACGGACAAAAGTTCCTGATTCAGCTCCTCAAGGCCTTTCCAGGGAGCACCATGAAGCCATAGTTCTGATTCAAAAAAAAATTTGAATGTCGTCTTTGCATATAAATAAGTAATCAAATATATTTTTTAGTGGTCGCGTTCTAAAACTCAATTTTTTAAAATTCTTTTTCGGTCAGAAATGTTTTAAAGGTTAATTTTATCTGTTGCATATCCCCTCTTTGTCTAATTCCGATATGAACCCGCCCTAATGTCCATAAACATTATCCTGTTTTTAAACAGTTTTTCCACAAATTTACCTACAATTTTGATTCGACATATTTACATTTATGTTCCGATTTTTCAGTTCAGATACTATACAAGTGTTAAGGTCCGTTTGTCCTACCGTTTTAGTGCTTCGCTTTTATGGATGTTGTCATCCTTGTTTAGATTTAATTTTGTTGTTGGTATAAGCTGGTTTATAATAATATTACTTCTCTGCTATCAGTATATTAACATAAGTCCAGCGTTATGCGGTAGGTATATGATTCAAGGAGTAATAATTTCGATATTTTAGGAGCCTTGACGAATTTTATTTAACTCTATATATATTAGCCACTAGAGGCTTCGCCCCTAGCCTCTAGGGGCTTTGCCCCAAGAGATGGTAAAAAAAGTGTGGAAATCTTCCACAAAGGTTACAAAAAATAAAAAATGGGGGGGATTTTTTTTGTTTTTTGGGGGGTTGGGGGGGTCCCACCCCCCAAGAAAATAGCTTAAAACCACCACAGGACCAATAGGTATATACCATGAAGAGTAGAATCCAATCGGTTCAGTGGTTACCGAGATCTTAAGCTTCAGACGGACGGACAGACAGACGGACAGACGGACGGACAGACATCAAGCTACGTTGTATTATAGATAATTACATTTATATGTTATATTATTCTGACCAAAACAGCTGGGTGTCATAAGCCATATAACAGGGATCTAAAGGGATTAGACAATGAACAATAAATTAATTAATATCCCCGATGATGATAAATACAATTACCCCTTCTGTAAAGAAAAAACTATTGGCTGAATCGTTTTGACACTTAATAAGCAACCCATGCAGAATTATATCAAAGTACCCAAAGTTTTGTAGTAGAAAAATAAGAAAAGTTTTTTATTAAACTTTGTGTACTGTGCAATTATCAGTCTAATGTCCCCTCCTTTCTGCAATTTTACTAAATCTAATGCTTTACATTTGCAGCTATAAAATGCAGGAACATACAAATAATATTCCAAAAACTAATAATATTCCTAATAATTATTATGACCTCCGTCAGACAAAAAAAAAAAAATTTGTAGAAACAAAACTGCTATCATATATTTATTGATTTTTCTGACTCTAAATTATGCTGACAAAACTAAAAGGAAATTGCTATTGATAAAAAAAACCCAGAAATAATAGTAATAAATATTTCATTATTACTCGTTATTTAATACTTTACTCATTCATATAAACTAAAGACATTGAAGGTTCTATATAAATATATGTCCTACATGATCTCATAAACAAAATTCTAATTTCAAGACATAATTGAAATTATTATTTGTGATGATTTACTGACAACATTCAGGATAGAACTGATACGTGCCAGGACCCAAAGGATGAAAATTGCGCCTTCAATCCAAGTTGGTTGTACACTTACAATGATTCTGTACCTGTACTCAATTGTTACACTCTTAAGGATAACAAAATTATTTTTGCTTCAGGAATTATTAACTTTTAAATTAAAATTTTAATTTGATATTATAGTAGCAACATTGGTAAAGGAATAAGCACCATACATTGCATCTTTAAAAATAAATGGCAAGTCATATTTGAACTAAAAAGTTCACATAATTAAGCAAGGGGAGTCAAAATTGATTTTATGCTGAAGATTACAAACCAATTAAAGAAAGAAGTACAAAAAGAATATAATCATTGATCCCATACGTTCAGTTTTCTTATTACAAGAATTACACGTTATTAAAAAGATTACTGATGATTGTAAATACTTTAATCTTTACAATAAAGTAACAGGATTTGGAGCTGATATGGTTCTCCTTCACAGGGTAGCTTATAATAGATTCTAGGAAGGTTTATATAGGAAAGGGTACCACCACCCTCCCAAGAGAAATCGCCCCTAGAAACAAAATTTCCTCCTCTCCCCAAAAAAGAACAATTTTGATTTTTAAAACTAAAATTAAAAATTGAGGGGGGGGGGCCCGGGGGGGGGAATCTAAAATAAAAAAAATATTATTTCTTTTAAAAAGTTAATAAAAACTATAACAGGAATATACCTGGTAATTTACAACGTGAGAAAAAAGCATCAAAGCATCCTCCAAAGACATACAGAAAATATTACGGCTCTGGCAAAGAGCAGATGTGGAAAGTTTTGTGTTTCAGGTATGTTTGTTAAGTAGAAACTCTTGAGTAAAATATTCTTGTTAGTTGTTCATCCTGATTGCTGGATAACCAACCGGTATTACAATTATTGATTGATTGAGGAATTAGCCATAGTTTTTAGTAGTCATGAAGTATGCCGAGCCTCATTATTACCTCACCCTCGCCCAGTATGAAAGGTGTCCAAAATAAATTCACCATAATGAATGAGGAGCTTGGAATAAGGATAGTACTGACATTATGTACATAACTATTGAGTATTCAAACTTACTCGATAATCCCCAATAAACCAGGGGGAGTTACCTGATTATTTTTGCGAATGAAAAATTTGAATTTGAACCCATACTATCACCTCAACCATAGATCAGAGTGCTTCCACTCAGTCACGACGCCCATTAGTATATAATTACAAGGATGACAACATCCATAAGTAGCGAAGCACAAAAAATCGGGGATGGGACTGACCGTCATTGTTGTTTTCTTCAAACGACAGGAAATTTTATTTTGATATCTTTAACTGATAAATTTTTGAAAATCGGATTAAAAACACCAAAGATATGGGGGGAAATGTAAAATTATAAAATAGCCAAAAACCTGCAAAAAGGCATTCTGACCTTCATAGTTGTTTTCTTCAAACGACGGGAAATTCAATTTTGATATATATATAACTGAAAAAAAATTTGAGAATCGGACCATAAACACCAAAGATATGGGGGAAAATGTAAAAAATATAAAAATAGCCAAAAAAAAACTGCAAAAGGCAGTCTGACCGTCATTTTTGTTTTCTCCAAACGACGGAAAATTTAATTTTGATATCTTTAACTGAAAAAAATTTGAAAATCGGACCATAAACAACAAAGATATGGGGGAAAATGTGGAAAATTAAAAAATAAAAAACCTGCTAAAAAGCCGTCTGATCGCCATTGATGTTTTAAAGTTAATTGTGCTCCTTGGTGATGGGAATGTTGTCAAAAAATTTCAGCATTCCATCTTTTATAGGAGCTGAGTAAATCCCATTTCCCCCATAACGTTACGGACGGACTGACGGACAGACAAAGTGAATTATAGAGTAGCTTCGCTACTAAACAAAGTGAATTATAGAGTAGCTTCGCTACAAATAAACACTGTAAGTTTTATTAAATCATTGAATTTCTGAAACAAATATTTTAAATTGTTGAAAAAAACGGCAAAATCGAGAATTATGTACAAAAATATCTAAATAAATGCATATAGTCTTAAACATAAACAAGATTTATGAATAATATCTTTTGTAGTATACATATACTAGAATTATTATTTGTTTAGGTGATAAAGGCCTTGGCTCACATTCAATTATTGTCTGGTCTATTGATTCCGGATTAGATCTGCAAAGAATTCAGGAATTATTGTATAACAATTACTTAAATATTCTCAACAAAAGACAGTAAATTGTATCTAAAGTTATAAACTTTTTAAAATTACAATGTATGTTGTTATGAGGATCCCATGCACTTTCATTTTGAACTGTTAATAGCTGAAAAGTGACATTAGTTGTTATTATTTTTGGTTCAAATCTTTACTGCATGATGTCAACCTCCTCAAGAGAAATTACCCCTAGATAATGTCACGTTCCAAAAAGCCTAAACCTAAATCAAATATGGGAATGTAAACAAGCAACGTGAAAAGAAGATAGCAAAACTATTTTTAGATGCATATTTATAAGTTAAACTGCTTTCTGCAAACTATTTTTGTGTTTCAAATAAAAGATATAGTTTAAATGCAATGTAAAACTTTAGGCCCCACATGGACCATCCCAGTACAGCAGTATAATACAGGTAATCCGCCTATTAAATAGAAATGGTATCTGTTTTTTTGTTTGTTTTAAAAGACCTTAACAACGGCTGGACTGGTTAGATTCTACTTCTAAATGAAGTTTATTATAGCTCCTGTGAAGGTTTTAATTTAATTTATAGAGAGATCCCTCCACCCTCCCAACGAATCAGCTAGAGGAACATCCTCAATCAATTGTTAAAGCAATTTAAACTTTATACAAAGAGTTTAGTATTGGAAAAATATGATCTATTAACTTTATTAATCTTAAAATTATATAAATTGATATTAAAGAATATTAAAATTAACTTTGTTAAATTGGGTATCCAAATTAAAGTTTACAAACCAAACACTAAATTAGCTTAATATCTTAAAAAACAATATATTATTTAACTAATTTTAAAGGTTTTAGTTGGTCCTAGTCAGCATTTAACCTATTATCTAAGAAAACAGTCGTGTAGAAATGCTATCATGAAATAGTTCTCTCTTATTTGTAAAAATAATGATAGCTTACTTACTTAATTAATCACTTACTTGTTATGAAATATGATTTCTAATTAACTAACTTTATTTTAAAGAAGGTGTATCAACTTTTTTACTTTTTATTTAAGATAGCTAGCCGGCTCTTTTAGTAAGTAGTAGATGTAAAATTTTTCATAGAATTCAGATATGCAATCGGTTTTTTTGTAGACCTCTTATTTTTTAAGTAATTTAAGTTTTTAAAAAAAATAATTAAGTCGGTTTTAAGGTACTAAAACGCAACAAAATAAAAGAAGAAAATGGCCAGTATGAACAAAAATAGTAAGATCTTTAATTTGACACCTTACTTTTAAAATTCTGTTGAGTAATTATTGAAAAAATCAATTTTTTTAATCTCGGTTTAATAAAAACTTTAAACCTAAATATTTTATCAAACAGACATAAAAAATATGGGTTCATATATACCTTTAGAATCAGAAAAATATTACGAATCAATTCTAAGCGAAATTGAAAAAGTTTTAAAAAATTGTAATAAAAAATAAAAAAAAAAAGTTTATTTTAAGAATTGTAACTACTAAACTAGCCAATCACAAATCGCGAAAATTGACGAATCGCGAAGCTTAACCTATAAAGTTAACCAATAGAATTGCCAAAAAAAAAGGAGAACGTTCATACAATATATACAATAGATACTACAATAAATATAGTGATATTACAGAACATGTAAAGAATGAAAAATTATGAACAAATATGCATCAGTCTGTTTATAAACTTCAAAACAATGCAGTTAAAAATACATTATTGTTTCTTGTGTTTAAAAAATATCTGCTACATTGCATTGTCTTTTGTTTAGGTTTTATTCAGGTTTTATTCAAGCTAACCCTTTAAAGCCGAAAATTATGATTCTTAAAATAAACTTATATTTTTTATTTTAGTTTTATAAAAGTTTTTCAATTTTGCTTAGACTGGATTCGTATTATTTTTCTCATTCTAAAAGTATACAGCATGACCCTCAAAAAAGTATTTTTAAGCATCTGCAGCCCTTATTTCTCAATGAATTATTAAAAAATGCATATGTCCTTGTTCTCCATAGTATTCCACGTAAGTAGATGTAAAAATATTTTTGTTACCTCCATTAACACCGGAGATTTTTAGAGCTAAAGTTTTGAAAAAGTGACTGAGAAAAAGAATTTTTTTTTGTTTCTCTTATTTTTTGGATGGTTATATTATGTTTTCTGGCAATTGAATAATGAGACATAAAGAAAAACAAGTTAACTAAATATTTCTTTTTTATTACACCTAAAAATATCAATTTTTAATGGCAAAAAATACTACTGAATGAATTGATTATTTGCAAATTTTAGGTTATTTATCAACCCTTATTTATAGAAAAGGATTAATTATGACAGTTGCTCCGCCTACTTTTCTGACATCTCAATTATTTAATAAGGGGTAAATTAAGCTTTTTAGACTAAAAAATCATTATGTTTTATTTTTATTTTCTTTATAACTTTTTTGTTATTAAAGTTAGGATTGTGAAACAAAAACAATTTTCCTGCTATATTCATAGAGATTTATTTGGTTTTTTAATCTTAAACAATTTTGCCTAATAAGTAAGTTTTTCAAAATATCATTAAACTAAAAAGACTCAAAAAATATGGGTAAAAAAATGCTTTTTACTAAAAAACTAAATTTTTTATTTCATTTTTGTATAAAGTTTCTGCTAGTAACAAAAATAAAAGGATTTCTAGCTTAATTTTGCTAAAAAAGTCGTATCATGTTAAAAGTTACTTTTTCCTCAGTCACTTTTTCAAAACTTTAGCACTAAAAATCTCCGGTGTTAATGGAGGTAAAAAAAATATTTTTTTATCTACTTACGTGGAATACTATAGAGAATAGGACATATGCATTTTTTAATAATTCATTGAGAAATAAGGGCTGCAGATGCTTAAAAATACTTTTTTGAGGGTCATGCTGTATATGAACACATACTTTTTATGCCTGTGAGAGGATATTTTTAATTTCAAAGTTTTGATTAATCCGAGGTTAACAAAATAGATTTTTTCAATAATTACTAAACAGAATTTTAAAAGTAAGGTGTCAAATTAAAGATCTTACTATTTTTGTTCATACTGGCCATTTTCTTCTTTTATTTTGTTGCGTTTTAGTACCTTAAAACCGACTTAATTATTTTTTTAAAAAACTTAAATTACTTAAAAAATAAGAGGTCTACAAAAAAACCGATTGCATATCTGAATTATATGAAAAATTTTACATCTACTACTTACTAAAAGAGCTGGCTAGCTATCTTAAATAAAAATTGAAAAAGTTGATACAACTTCTTTTGAGGTTGGAGTAGACCAGGTGAAATTCTCGAGTGACACCAGGTATATTTACAGCCTTGGTGGAACAAACAACCAGCAGTCTGTCTGCGTCTGGGACTGGCAGAATGCGCCAGAATGTGCTCTAGCAACTCTGGCACTAAAAACTGGAAAGGTATTAATAGTTATTTCTCGTATCGTATTGTAAACGGCTTTCCGCTGATATAGAATGTACAATTATAAGATTAAAACTAGTTTTTTTAGCCCCGTGGTGCCGAAAGCAGACGACTCTTACTGAACTAACCAATACAAATACTAGCAGACTATTTGAAAAAAATTCAAAGCAAGTTTATTTTGGTTTTTAAACAAAATAGTTTTCTTCTAAGAATGGGTGGGATAAACCAGAAATTCTACTGTGATACTTTTGTAACTATCCATTCTAATCAACCCCTATCAAATATGAAAACAAACCCCAATTATGGTATTATTTTGTAAGAAACTGCCAGTACTAAGGTCATACCTTTTATGTTAAATTACAGACTAATCACAGGAAAATAAGACAGGATAACCTAATGTTAAATACTTTTCTTTCAGTGTTTAATAATTTCTTATTATACAAATCTAATAAAGATTGCTATATCTAAATTTTTGGAATTTTCCAGATATATTTGGTTTTGAAGATATTAAGTTAGAACTCTAAAATTGAATTAATTGCCCATTGTCCCCTCTCTTACTCCCTGCTTGACCACACACTCTATCAAACATAAAGACATTAAAATTTTACTTAATGCTGCAATGTCAGGTATGTGTCATTAATAATAAGAGTAATTATGGCTGTGCAAAATTTATTTTAATATTGAACAATGACACATAATATAAATATCAGGTTTATTCTGTATTGAAATGTGACCCTTTAGAAGCTGAACACTTTATAGTCACCAGCAAATCAACCTGTACATTTTTCTTCTATAATGAGCAGCATGGAGATCTGGTTCAACACAATCCTGGACAGGTAAATAAAAATATGATATATTTAACTTTAAATGCTTTAAACACCCAAGCTTTTAAGTATTATAATCTGCAAGTTGTCAGGAAGATTATGGGTTTAATCATATTAAAAATTATTGTAATCAAATAAACACACTAACATATTGATTGTCTGTTATAGTTGGAATAAATAGATTAATTGGGATTACATATTTATTTTTGTTTTAGGTAGAGAAAGAGTTTGGAAAGTCTTCCGGCCATATTTCCGATGCAGTGTTTGTTAGGTAAGTTAACTATTATATTTAACCTGTAGGTTGGGTTCAATCAATGTTATATAATACAAAGAGAAGTAATTGAAGATGGCTAAGTTCAATTCCTGTAATGGCTGTCTATAAAGATGGATTCAGAAATTTGTTGTTTATAAGTTTAATTTGAAAAGTAAAAAAATTTAATAAATAAATTACTGTATGATAGAATTTTAATATAATAACTTTCTACATGTAACCTATAGGTATAATTGGACTTCTTAAAAAGTATTAAACAAAAGACTGACAAATCTTTATATTTTACAGGAAAAGAAATGTAGTTATTGGAGGAACAACACGTGGTAACCTAATAACATGGCTTCCAAACACAAATGAGGAAAATGAGCAGGTACATATTATTTAATGTAAAACACTTGAATAATTTAGGTGGATCTTTGTTAGCTGTTTAAGGCCTGGATTTTTAATTAACATTTTAATACATGACATTCCAAATAACTAGGAATAAATATCAGATTCTTTATTTTTTGTATGTTTGTAAAATTCTTGAATTTAAGACATTTTTAGGTGCCATACCCCAGTATGAAGTTTGGTAGACTCTTGAGACTTGATGAAGAAGGAATAACAGCAATTTCTGAAACAGATACCATGATTCTTGTGGGGTAAATATTTATTGAATGAAACTTATTCACAACTCAACCATTTTTTTTGTAAATCTGTGTATTATATCATGAATTTGCATGAATTGACAAATTAAAATATTTAACAAAATGAAGTATTTAGAAATAACAAAACATATGTATGTTTTTTTCGTAACTTAATTATCTTTAAATCTCTGTATTTAAGGATTCTTTGCTTATGTGCTTATCTGACAATACAATATATTAATAACAAAATTGATCAAAAATATAATTATTTTTAGAGGAAAATGCGGGAAGTTGACCATTCTGTCACATGATCTTGAAAAAGTGATGTGGATCCAACAATTTAGCCTACCACGTGTTCAGGCAGGAAAGGGTTACCATTAATTATTTGCAGCATCTAGGGGCATTTGAGGAGGGGGGAGTTGAATTTGATAAACCATTTTTTATTTTAGTTTTTATTGAAAGTAAAAAAAATTGGTGACGGATTTTTTCTTTTTTTTCGCGGGGGGGGGGGTGGGTGAGGGTGTTGTTACCCTCCCTCAAAATAGTTGTAAACCTTAGCTACTCAGTACAATAAGAAGTTACTTTGTTAAGGAGAACCATATCAGTGTAGTAGTTAGCTAGATCCTTCGTAACAGGATATTCTTTCTGTTCAATAGGTTTTCATACAGTTATATGTATACATATTTAATGTTTCAATTATGAATATGATGAATATTGTTACCCTTGACTTTGTGTCCAGGGATTTTCTTTTAGAATTGAAGAGGAGAACCACAGAGCTCTTGATGAAAATGTCAGCCTTCCAGATGTTTTAATTAGGTATTCATTCCCATATCAAGCTCCATGTTCAAGTACATTATGACTTGATTACTCTTCCTTTACTACTCTTTAATACCTCACCATCGCTAAGTATGGCAGGTGTCCCAAATTAAGTCATCGTAATGAATGACGCTCTCCGCAGAGGAGCTTGGGATAAGGGGTTGGGCAGATATTATGTATGTGATTATCAAGTATCCAAACCACTCAATAATCTCCCTTCTTAATTACACGACCAGGGGAAGTTGCGTAAATTAATTCCACTGAGAAATTCGAGTTGGCACATGGGACATTGAACTCGAATTCCAACCACCGTAACTCAGTGCGTTACCACTGAGCTACAACATAGTAGATGTGACAGTCTAAATGAATCCAACTACAGTTTGTTTTCTTAGTTACACCTGCTGTTGGTCTAATTTTCATGTAATAGCTGATAATTTTGAATTATATAATTATTAAATTATTGAATTGGCAGCCAGACATTGGAATATTCACAATTATTTTCTTGCTTCAGCAGCTTTCTAAAAGAGCTGCTGAATATAGATGAGCTGTCATGCTCCAGTATACAGTAATTAAATAATCTTTTAGTTGTGAAGGTCAGCAGATATTTAATCTTGAATGTGATACTGAGATGGTTGATATTGTATACGAAGGTCCAGGTATGATTAGAATATTCAATAATCTTAATACAACATTATTTAATATTAAAATAATTTTATTGAAATAAACTTCAGATGATGTCTATAAAATTGTAATTCAAATTGTAATTTTTTTCTCCATATGATTTTTCTTTTAGGTGGTAACTTTGATATAATGGATGTGCATCCAAGCCAACCAATATTGATACTTATTAGCTCCACTGGAGCTGTACTCAAGATTAACTACCTTAATAATGAAAGAATCTCAGAACATAGGGATTAATGAAAATTTAAATTATTGTTTTTATTTAAACAATAACTTTTGTTGAGTTTATAATAAATTGCCTTAAAAGTTTACTTGATAAAACTTTCAATGCAACTATCAATTTTCTGATTCTTTCTGATAACAATTTAAATAAAGCTTTCTTTGTCAACCTATACACAAGTAAACTATTCAAAATAAGGAACCTTTTAGGACCTTATTCCAATTAAATCTTACTTTTCTTTTTATGTGATTCCATAATCACTTCTTGTCCATTTTTCCCATAATTATTACACTATTTTCACAAAACTGAACTTAGTATTCTTATGAATGATGAGATAACTTGCGCCAAGTACACAAATTCTGGAACTACCTTAGCAGTTGGTACTAAAAAAGGAAGGTTCATAATTGTAAGCTCAAGTTTAATTGTATCAAAAAATCTAAAGAAGGTGCCTTAACTTTTTTGTTTTTTATTTAGAATAGCTAGTCGGTGTTTTTAGTAAGTAATAGATGTAAAATGGTCCATAGAATTTAGATATGCAATTGTTTTTTTTGTAGACCTCTTATTTTTGAAGTAATTTAAGTTTTTTTTTAATTAATTAAGTTGGTTTTAAGGTACTAAAACGCAACAAATTAAAGAAGAAAATTGCCAGTATGAACAAAAATAGTAAGATCTTTAATTTGACACCTTACTTCTTCAATTCTGTTGAGTTATTAATCAAAACTTTGAACTTAAATATATTCTCACACAGGCATAAAAATATGGGTTCATATATACCTTTTAGAATCAGAAAAATATAACAAATCCATTGTAAGCAAAATTGAAAACAAGTAAAAACATAAAAAAATAAAAATAGCCTAACATATTATATTTTACAGGCAACACTTAATTGTAACTATTAAACTAGCCAATCACAAATCTCAAAAATTGACAAATCAGGAAGCTTAACCTCAAAAGTTAACCAATAGAATTGACAAAAAAAAGGATAATGTTCATACAATATATACAATATATACTACAATAAAAATAGTGATACTTACATAACATGTAAAGAATGAAAAATTATAAACAAATATGCTTCAGTTTGTTTATAAACTTCAAAACAATGCAGTTAAAAATGCATTATTGTTTCTTGTGTTTAAACAATATCTGTTACAGTGTATGTACATTTATTTAGGTTTTGTTCAAGTCAACCCTTTAGAGACAAAAATTTTGATTCTTAAAATAAACTTATATTTTTTATTATAGTTTTATAAAACTTTTTCAATTTTGCTTAGAATGGATTCATAATATTTTTCTCATTCTAAAGTCATATATAAACACATATTTTTTATGCCTGTGTGAGAATATATTTAAGTTCAAAGTTTTGATTAAACCGAGGTTAAAAAAATAGATTTTTTCAATAATTACTCAACAGAATTTAAAAAGTAAGGTGTCAAATTAAAGATCTTACTATTTTTGTTCATACTGGCAATTTTCTTTCTACTTACTAAAAACACCGACTAGCTATTCTAAATAAAAAGCAAAAAAGTTAAGACGCCTTCTTTTCATTTTTCTTTTTAGTAAAAGGTATCAGAAATGTTTAAAAAAAACTATAACTACTGAAACAAATATGAACTGAGAGCAATGAAGGTACAATAAACATTCTGGATTCACATGCTCTGAAATCAATTCTGAATGAAACATTTAAATACTCAAAAGGTGCCATAAAACAAATTATATTCGATTCAAAGGTGATGTTTTTCTTTTTTTTTCACCATTTTTTAAAAGTTAATTAGGGAATAGTCCCTTTCGTGACAACGCCCCTGAAGGGGCGATGAGTCGTATTTTTAAAATAGCTTTTTATAGGTTAATTTAGGTTAGGTAAGGTTATATTGGGTTAGGTGATTTCTCCACAGGGTTAGGCAATTGGCCCCGCAGGGTTAGAGCCCCCCGACGCAGGGGCTAGAAATAGAAGAAAAGCTACTGTGAAAAATACAAAGAATAGCCCCTTAAGGTGCGTTGCCATGAAAGGGACTATACCCGTTAATTATTGTATGAAATTAGCTCATGAGACTTATGTCACAGATGGCCGCTGAATGAAAATCATACCTCTTTTTTTGTGAATAATATTATCAACTAAGAAATGCATTTAATTGAACAAGGATGAATATATGGCAAGCAGTGACTTGGATAGATGTGTAACCTTGTACAAACATTCTGAAGGAGCTTGGGCTGTCATTGGTAGATACAGGTATGGTAATGGTATATACTTATTGATCTACACAATAATCATATTTCTTGGATTTTCTGTGTCCTTCAAAAATTACAACTAATCCTTTAATTGGCTTCTTTTATATTTTATAGAGTTATTTTCAAAAATAGTCTGTTTAATATTTAAAAGGGCATATAAAAGACCAACACATTGCTAGAATAATAGACTCTTACATAAGTGAAGGTAATTGTTTAGAATATACATCTATACTACTTCATTGTTTTGAATATTGCAGATGTTACAAAAAAAAATTTGAATAATACAGTTCAGACACAGTTACCAGGGAGGAAGGGGACCTTGGGCTGTTTATTACACTAGTCCCTAAAGTCTTAAATTAATGTTTTCCTATTCGTTGGCTTATTGACATTGGGACTTTTTTCAAATTTTGATTGATTGGTACACTTAGTTAAGTGTCCAAACGTTTCAACCACTAATTGTAATCTACAGAAGGGTTGTACAATGTTCATCAATTTATTAGCCATTGCCTTATTCCTTTAGATCTTTGCACAGAAACTAGCATATCAAAATTTTTACTGGCAGGTGTCACACAAAACAGATAACCAACATGATATTTGGTTCAGACCCAGAAACAGGAGACTGCCAACTTTTCTCTTTAGGTAATTGTCATTTATAGTAAACTAGCGGCAATGCCCCTAGAGGCCTTTAGGGGACCTTGAGAGGGGAGGGGGGAAGTGGAGCCCCATTTTTAATTGTAGTTTTAAAAAGGTAATTTTTTTTTAATTTGGAGGAGACTTTTTTTTTAGGGTGATTTATCTTGGGAGGGTGGTGGTATCTTCCCCTAAAATAGTTATAAACCTTCCCAGGACCTATGATAAGCTACCCTGTAAAGGAGATCCACATCGACGGTTCAGTGGTTAGCAAGATCCTTCGGTACACACAGACAGACAGACAAATATCATATTACTTTATTATAAGGATGTATACTTTGTATCTAAGATTAATTGAAAGAAAAAATCTAATCTTTTATCCATGGTTTATGTTAAGGCAAAATAAAAAGGGTTTAATATCAATTTATATCATAGTCTAAATATTTAGGTAAAGATATGAAACTGGTAGAATTTGATGTGACAGGTAGTACCTATGTGGAGGGGCTTAAACTTAAAAACAGGCTGATCTTGGAAGAAAGAAGCGTGCCTCTATGTTTTGGAATTCTACCAAAGGTATTTCTTTCTTCAATTGAGCATACAACACCTATTTCATATATTCTAACTTTGATTTAATTAGGAAGAAGCATTTTTTATTGTGTTTAAAACTCATTTTCTTTTCTTCTTCATAGAAAACTTGGTAAAAAGATCTAAAATAAATCCCAAGAAGAGAGAAATTTCTGTAAAACTAGACATTGATCATACTTCATATAATAACATAATTACTTATTAATTACTCCAGGAGTCTGAGGAACAATTTCTTTTGGTCGGAAACAGTTCTCATAAAATCAGGAATCTGTTTTTATAAATTAAAAAGTTTTTTTCTCTTTCAATTACTGTATAGGGCAAATATACGCTTTACACCACAATCATATTGCTTAGGGCTGACAACCCTATCCCATCCCAAAAAATTATTTTTATCTACACAAGGGCTAAATTTGAATATGATCATTAGAGATTTAACGTCCATTGTCTTATCCTCCATTAGAACTCTGACATTGATCCACTATTCCAATTCACTTAGCACATTTCGGGCATATTATTCTGATTGGATCAATTATTCCACAATTTTTACCTGGGTAAACATAAAGGTTTAAACAATACTTTTTATTTAAACTCTACATCATGTCATGGAACAATAAATATAACTGAAAGTTCTAAAATACTCAATTTGAAATTTATGAAAATTTCTAGATTTTTGAATCTATCAACAAAAATGTGTCGACGAGTGATCATGTCACCTTTAGTCGACGATCCAATCCAAAATATCATGCAGATAAATAAACAAATTACAGGAAAGCAAAATTGAAACTCCTTTTTTTTAAGTAGAAAATATTTTAAAAATTATCTATTGATCACATTAAACTGACTATAACCCAACTACTTATAATAAGGACATAGACAATTGGCCAACTTCTTAAAGGGAGTGTGAATTTTGTGAATGTAAAAATTTCTTATCTGATAACTAAATCTTGACATTTTCTAAGCACCTTTTACTATGCTGATCAACTTAAAACGTCCAATCAACAAAAATTTGGAGGATTTATGCCTTAATTTGTGGCATTTTGGGAGGGAAAAATGGAAAAACAAGGAAAATCTGAACGTTTTTGTTTATCATAGTGTTTCTAGGGATATTTAACTTGTCATATATAGTTGAAACAATTTACTAACTGTTAATGATTCATTTTATGACATAAAATTGCCAATTCATATTTTAATAACATAGTAATTAGGAAATAAAGATCTATTTTAAATTATTGTTATTGACAAAAAAGTACCTCACTGTCTACAAAGGGTTGAATCTCAGAGGTTATTTAAAATGATAATATCCTTTTTTATTGTATCAAACAATAATATCCCACTTTATTTAGATTAAACTTTTATCAGAATATTTAAAAAGTAATATTGCACCTTTATTATCTTAACATTTGTAATTAAAAGTGGCCGAGAGATGGGCCAACTGAAGTTACATGGTTACTAATAAATAAACCTGTTTTTAGCTTTGTTATTGTATTTGATATTAAATAAAAAATATTGCTTATTTTATCAATTTCTATGGAAATTATACATTTATAGGCAAGGATTGTGTTAAAAGTAGGCTTAACAGTTAGGAAAAAAAGAGAACTATGTCAAAAAGTTTAGTTTTATCTATAGACGGAGAAAAGACAATTAATTGCACATCTACATATATACTCCGTAAAAATTTCTTCCAATCTTGGATTTAGTAAAAATCAGCGGGAAAAACCGTTTTTAAGAAAAGAGAGCCTGTTTTGCCCTATCTTTTAGATTATATAAATGAGATGATGTTAAGGTTTGATAATCTGATGAGAAATTTTTTCATTCACAGTCCCTTTAAGGCAAATTCAACCAAAAAATTGAATTTCTGCCGCAATTTTTTAGTTCTACATTTAGATCACTGGATGTTACTAAAAACGTAAAATTATGGTTTGCAAGAAAGTATTCACATCAATAGGAAGAATGTCCAATTTATCACAAATAACTAGGCTTAAATTAAAGATGATTATGAATATAATATTATAGTCAGAAACATAATTTTGAGATATTGATAATGGTAGTTTTAAATACTTTAACTTTGGACAGAAACAAGAAATGATAATTTTTAACAAAATTTGTCCCTTTAAACAGCTGAATTTAGATAGAGTTTGATGAAATTCTTTCTCGTCTGCTAGCAAGAAGGTCTTCAAAAAGAGGGCAAGGTAGTTATCTGGATTGTCTGTATATTTATAGGTGAACAAAAGAGGTCTAAACTATGAGTTTTTTAATTACGTTTAATTATGTAACAATAATTTTTTTTGAAAATATTAATCTGCCTCCCCATCTCTCTCCCTCTCCTTAGAAAAGATTCAAATCTCTAATGAGTTTGCCCCTGCAGAAAGGAAAAATATAAAATATTTAAAATTAAGTTGGTTTTGTTTTGAACAGGAAAATGCGACAGCTACTATTTTGTATTTGTGTGTGGCCGCTACCTAGCTGCTTCTCCTTTTCCTTTCACAGGTAAGTAATGGTTGCAAGTTCACTTCAATCTCTATAAATTATATCATTTCTTTTTTCTATCATTCCCTTTATAACCAATGAACCGATATGCTTCTCAGTTACATCGTAGCTTCTCATAGGTCCTGAACTATTTTGGGGAAGGATACGACAACCATCCAAGAGAAAAAGCCCCGAGGAAAAAAATTTTAAACCCTCCAAAAAATTTATTTTTAAAAGATCTGTAAGGAAATAATTTTAAAAATAATTAAGCATATCATTTCTAAAGGTTTTTAAATAAATACAATATAAATAAATGGTCTCCAACTTATTGACATTTTATTAATTAATGTGAAGGAGAAGGTGCAACATCAATTAAATTTAATTTCTATAGCTTTTTATCGCATCGTATTATAAACAGCTTTCAATGAATATAAAAATATACAGTCATAAGATGCCCCGGGATGCTGAAGAAATTGAATAACAAAACTTGTCTTAATGTATGATTGTACATTTTATTTTTATAAAAAACCTGGATATAATAAAATACGTTGACTTGGAACCAGTTCTAAACCAGCGGATATTAATCGGTTTCCATACCATACTGGAAATAATAATAATAATTAGATTTTAACTGCGAACCAAAAAAATAGGCAAATCCGAATTTTCAGTATGGCAGCTTCATTATTCATTTGGGACGAATTTAATGTAAATATAATATGTAGATGCATCTTTTTGTTACAAGTGTCCACCATTGATTTTTTATTAATCAGCACCAATGAAGCACAAGATCTCAAAAACAGCATTTTGGGTAAAAACTGGTGAACTAAAAAGATATGCAAATCCAAAACAAATCAATGAAAAAACTATTTTTTTGCACTTTTCTTCTGTTTTAAAGATTGATTCTGATAAATTCACAATTTTTTAAGGGATTTATGCATTAATTATTATGAGGTAGAAGGTAGAAATTATTAATTTTTTAAAATAAGAAATATTAGAAAAAATGTAATTCAACCCCTATCACTGTAGAGGTCAGCTGCTGACCTCCAGTTTAATGGATGTAGCCTAATACATGTTAAAGATAAAAATTACCCTGAAAAGTATACATAAATACTTTTTAATGTGTTAAAAAAAACATTTTAAAATCTTGATTTTGAGGATGATTTCCTTTCAGATGCTCCTATTGGTGATGATGGTGAGCCAAATTTTATCTAAGTACATGCCCATTGCAACAACTTGTCTATCAACCTATGTACCATTTTTTGTAGTCATAGCAACCTCACATGGAGCCTACTGACAAGAAATATAAACATCTTCTAAAAATGACAGTATTTACCTTATGCATTGGAGTAATTAAAATTGCAATTTTTTTCTTTTTTAATACTGCTTAGCTGGAGGCTGCTATGAATACAAAAATTGGACCATAGTTCAATATATAAGTTGTCATCATGGTCATGCACTTTGATAACATTTGGCTCACCACCACTACCCATAGGAGCATCTTAAAGGCCATCATCCTCAAAATCAAGATTTTAAAATGGATATTTTTAACACATTAAAAATCATTTTTGTATACTTTGGAAGTAATTATTATTTTTAATATGTATTTAGCTTCATCCATAAGACTGGAGGTCAGCAACTGTCCTCTAAAGTGATAGGGGTCGAATTTCTTTTTTTCTAATATTTCTTATTTTAAAAAATCATTAATTTCTACCTTATACTACATTTCATAATGATTAATGTATAAATCCCTTAAAAAATTGTTAATCTATCAGAATCAATCTTTAAAACAGAAGAAAAGTGCAAAAAATCGTTTTTCCATTGATTTGTTTTGGATTTGCATATCTTTTTGGTTCACCAGTTCTTACCCAAAATACTGTTTTTGAGATCTTGTGCTTCATTGGTGCTGATTAATAAAAAATTAACCAAAAGATGCATCTACATTTTATATTTACAGTAAAATCATGAATGAATATTAAAGCTGCTATTCTGCAAATTCAGATTTGCCTACTTTTTTGGTTCGCAGTTTATAATAAAGATTGACAATTAGAAATACTCGGATTTATCTAGGTTTTCAATTTTTAATTTTTAGAATTTGCCCCTTGTTTCATCCCTGTACCTGAGTAACGTTCAATTGATTTATTAACCCGCAACTTTACTAGTAAACAATAATATACAGTGTGTTTTTTTTTTATGAGAACTTTTCAAAATTCAAAACTTAGGTGTCAACATCTAAAAATGGTTTTAGGGCATTTTTCTTTGCTCAAATAATCAACCTTTTGCAAGAATGGCTGCTAAACACTTCAAAGTTGAGATATAGAGCTAAAAATGTATACAGATACTATTAGGGACATGTACTAGAACATATCAAAGTTTGAAGGTACTGGTCCCCCAAAGTCGACTACAGAAAATCCATTTTTTTAAGAAAAATGCGCTAAAACCAGTTTTATATGTTGACACCTAAGTTTTGAAATTTAGATTTTACTGTACTTTTTAAATAAAAACTGAAATATTTTTTTGTTGTTCTATTAATTGCCTTAAAAAACAAAGAAAATAAGCCATTAATCATTAAATTCTGATAACTTTAAGTGGGGTAAAATTGTTTTCAAAAAAGTTCTCATAAAAAAAACACACTGTATAATATAATATATCTAGGATATACAGCTTCCTATCATTCTAAGCAAGTGACAGCAACAGATGTCGACATATCTGCTATTTCAAGTGATGGTATGTACTGCTTCCTTCTAGAGAAAAGTAATATATTTCAATACAGGAAAACACTCTAATTGATCCAAAAAAAAATCAAAATCTTTATTTTAAATTATCTATGATAAAAGTCAAATTCTTTTAATTTCTATGGGATGTTTATATTATGACTAAATTTACAATCAGAGTTATCCGTCAAAATTTCTTTTTCGAAATGTATGTTTAACCTTTTTAATGTTTTTTTTTTTTAAATTTAACTTTGATGTGTACTTTGCTGCATATAGATGTCATCCAGGGACGTCCAAGGGAGAGAGTTAAGGGTTCATGAATGGATTTAAGAAAAATTTGTGGACAATTATAACCCCCCCCCCCAAAAAAAAAAAAAAATATGAATTACCCCACCACCTTTCAAAATTTTAACAGTCCATCCCAAATTGGACGTCCTCATATGATTGGCAATTGAGAGTTTCTGTGACAGAATTGATGTCGAGGTGATTGCTGATTCCAAATCAAGCGAGGAGGAACTCTTAGACAACCTTCTGATAAATCATCCTACAGGAATACTTGACTCAACAAATATCAAATAGCACTTTTGAAATTTGTATTGCCTAACTTTTGATAATGGTTTAAAAATGCTCCGTATACAATTTGATTAAATGCAAGTTACCATATTTTACCCTTATTTAATCATTTAGGAGTTACGAAGTTAAAAGATTGGTAAATACAAATTTAGAGTAAGTCAAGAGAAATTTTTATATATAAAAAATATTAAATACATCAAGATACACATTTTGGATTCTCAGTCAACCAAATGGTTAGATAGCCTAAAAAATGAAATTTAGCGTTTAATATCTTTAATGATTAACTGAACTACATTGTTTACCACAAATTTAACATTTAAAAGAGTAAATAATACAATAATAAAATTCAAGTATTTTATTATTCAGTGTTCAATGAGGTTTTGGAGTATTTTGCCTTTACACAAATTCAAGATGGAAATACAGGAATGTTTATACTATAATTATAATTTTATGGTAATCAGTTTAAGGAAGGAATAAGGTATAGCCAACAAGCAAAGTAAATCTAAAAAAATATTTAGGGGGCAGATGAAAAGGTCTTCTTTACTGAGATGTGTTGCCCCCAAAAATCATGAAACCTTTAGGAAAAATGTTTTGCATTAATGCAGTTGTTGGTTACTGCTGAATTTTAGGTCTAAATGTAAATGTTTAAATTCATTAAAATGGATTAAATTAATTTCAGGGAGTAAAGGAGGGTACAATGGATCAAATATTCAATTTTTAGTCTCAGACATTGGGTACTAGCTTAAAGGGAATGTGCAAGAATTTAGCAGGTACTGACTGACTTTGGGTACTAGCACATCAAATTTTAAAAAAAAATTTCCCCAGAAAATATCATTTCACAAATAAACACTTTATTGTTATATTTGTGTAATAAACGATCTAAGAACTTTTAAATTTAGGGTTAGGGGGCTAAGGGTTGAACGGGTTCCAGGGACGATTTTTCTAGTAATTAATTACAGAATGGTTACATTAGTCTGATGTGCTGGTAATCTAATTTTCAAATGAATGCTTCTTTTTCTTGGAACTTTTTCCTTATTTTATATTTTTTTAAATTTTATTAACACACCCTTTACAATTTCCTTCACATTTTCTTGATAAATCTTGATTTCATGGTTTTTAGCAAAAACTCTTAAATTGAATTAATTGCCCATTGTCCCCTCCCTTACTCCCTGAATTTTTTTTACATTTGAGTAGTATTTTGTCAAAAGCTAAAAAACTCTAAAACTACAAGCCGTCATAGTGGCATTTATAACATAATTTTTGTAAATATTCAGCTAACCTACAATTATTTTTACTTGAAACATACATTTTGTATAAACTGAACACATTTACAGGAACTCTAGAGCAAAAAATCTCTATTGACCATATTGAAATTATTTGCCGGGCTCTTGGATTCTATCCATCAGAAAAGGGACAATTTAGGATAATAAACTTTAATTGAACTTTGGTAAATTTTTATGGTTTTATAAAATTGAAGAAGTAAAGCAATATTACAAAGACAGTCAGACTTGTTGCAATATAAAAGTTCCTAATAAAAAATGACGTCATACAATACCCAGCGAGAAAGCCCACGAGGAAAATCGCAAGAGAAATTTGATAAAGAAGGTGTATCAACTATTTTTTTTATAGCTAGCCGGTTCTTTTAGTAAGTAGTAGATGTAAAATTTTTCATAGAATTCAGATATGCAATCGGTTTTTTGTAGACCTCTTATTTTTTAAGTAATTTAAGTTTAAAAAAAAAAAAATTAAGTCGATTTTAAGGTACTAAAATGCAACAAAAAAAAGAAAGAAAATGGTCATTATGAACAAAAATAGTAAGATCTTTAATTTGACACCTTACTTTTTCAATTCTGTCAGGTAATTATTGAAAAAATCGATTTTTTTAAACCCACGAGAATAAAAACTTTGAACTTAATTTTATTATTTCACAAATAAAAAAATATGGGTTCATATATACCATTAGAATCAGAAAAATATTACGAATCCATTGTAAGCAAAATTGAAAAAAAAAGTTTACAATATAGTATATAAACTACAATAAAAGGAATTATATGAAAATATCATATTATGTTGTACAGGCAACGTCTTAATTCTTCAATTGAGTATAAAAATGGGAAGGGGGTAAAATGGGGGTAAAGAGGGGGTAAAAAGGGAAGACAATAGTGTTGTCTGAACAAAAAAAATAATTGGCCATTTCTGTAATTTTTTAATTTTTTAATTTTTTTCAATTTTGCTTACAATGGATTCGTAATATTTTTCTGATTCTAATGGTATATATGAACCCATGTTTTTTATGTCTGTTTGAGAAAATATTTAGGTCTAAAGTTTTTATTATACCGAGGTTAAAAAAATAGATTTTTTCAATAATTACTCAACAGAATTTTAAAAGTAAGGTGTCAAATTAAAGATCTTACTATTTTTGTTCTTACTGACCATTTTCTTCTTTTATTTTGTTGCGTTTTAGTACCTTAAAACCGACTTAATTATTTTTTTTAAAAACTTAAATTACTTAAAAAATAAGAGGTCTACAAAAAAACCGATTGCATATCTGAATTCTATGAAAAATTTTACATCTACTACTTACTAAAAGAACCGGCTAGCTATAAAAAAAAAAGTTGATACAATAAAAAAATGAATTCTGGATTCCCATCATTATATTTTTGGTCTAGAAATAGTGTTAATGCATGAATAAAGTACTTAGCAAAATAGCAATAAAAAATCCCATGTTCGGTTGTTGATTCTGCATTGCATTTTGGACAAATAGCATTGTCAAGTAAGCCAAAATGCATTAACTTTTTTCTGCTTACAAGGGTTCTATTAAGCTGTTCTACTAAGAAAGATTTATAATGCAAAATTAAAGGTAATGACATTACTTTTTTAAAACTGTTTTCAAAACTTTCAATATCTGGAAAATAAAGACCATCTCTTTTCCTTGTTTTAATACTTGGGGCATGTTGATCGTATTTTTCTCTCTGCAACCATTTAAAATGCAATGATAAAATGGAAGGCTTAAAATCATTAACATTTATAAGAGGTAATCTTATCTTACTTAATTTCTTTTGGTCAATTGTATCTAGGCATAATATATTTTGTTTACTACTTATTACTTCTACATAAGATTGAAGTTTTTTAACTAGTCTACTATCTTGTATTAAAGTATGAATGTCAGAACGAATAGTCGGTAAAAGCATAATTCTATCTCCTATTATTCTGTGTTCAAGTAAATCGAACAAAGTTACAAGTGAGTTATCTGCTAAAATTTGTATCTGATTTTTTGTAAACCTCTTTGCCCAAAAAGAAGAAGCAATTAATGTTTTAAGCATTGTGTTTTTGTTTAATTCTAGATTTTTCAAAAATTGTACTGTTTTGTCAAAGTATATTTTGGTTGATCCTGGGTAGAGGAGTTTTAAAAATTTGCGATTTTTTTGTAGTGTCTTTACACCAAAATTGTTAAGTAAAAAATTGATGTCAACTTTGTAAAATTTTAGTAGTATACCCAGGGAAGAAGAGGGATATAGACGGGCATGGTTTAGGAGATGTAGCAGGCTTGGCATAAAAATTGAGATGCTTTGACTTTCGGGTTTTAAGATCTTTAAACCCCCCTGCCAAAGATTAAGCTCAATTTGTTTAGATGCAACCTTGTATCTGTAGCTTATACCTTCATTCGATTTAGATGACCACAAGAATTTAGACATAACTTTCCATAGTTTTTTAGTTTGAGTACTATAAGGTGAATATACACGAAAAATATGAAAACACATGGAATTTAAAAGTGACATGCAAAGGTTTCTACGTTTTATTATACTATAGTTACTAAATAGTGGATACTGTTTTGCCTTCCTATCTAGTTTTTGGATTAGTTCATCATAAGTTAGTTTTGCTCCTTGTGCCATATCAAAAGAAATAATTATACCAAGGTGTTTAAAATAAGGTTGAACTTTTCCAATTATATCTAGGTTAGCAGGTTCAATACCATTAGTTAATATCTTAGTTTTGGTGAAGTTTACTTTTAATCCAGTTGTTTCTTCTAATTTTGAAAGCAAGGTAAAAACTTTTTCAACATCTGTGTTATTTTTGAAGCAATAAAATTTCCAAGAATCATCTGCAAAAGCCGCTGCAGGTATAATTTTTGAATTTACATGCAAAGAAATGGCTTTAAATAATTTACTGTCAAGGCATGACAAAAAAATATGATGAACAATATCATACAAAGTTGCAGCTGAAGGACCACCTTGAGGCGTCCCTAAAATGATATCAATAAACTCAGACACACAGTTGTTAGCAATTGCTCTAAATCTACCCTTAGAAATCAAATTAATCCATGAATCAGCAAAGTTTCCACTAGGAAAGATATGCTTAAGTATTCTATGAAGCACTTCCGGTAAAACACGGTCAAAAGCACGTTGAATGTCAAATGAAACTAATTGTGCATTTATTTCGTGTTTTTTGATGTAGTTCATAGTAGCAGTCATTGAAACGCTTGCTGTGTGCATATGTCTTCCTGGTATAAAACCATGTTGATCAGGATGTACTATTTGGTCTAAATAAGGTTTAACTTTACAATTTAATGATTTAGAAGAAATCTTATACATAGTTTCCATCATGCAAATACCTCTCAGATTTTTTGCCAGTTTTGGATCAGATCCTTTTTTGTTGATAAAAACTATGTTGCGATCTTTTATACTTGAGAAAGGTGATTTATCAATGTCAATACAATGAATGTGGTTAAAGGCTCTAGTTGAGAAGTTAGGGACGAAATTAAAAAGAAATTCATAAAGAATTTTCGGTTCAGTGGAGATTCCTGGACAGCTATTGTTTGACATTGATTTTATCACATCTCTATACTCTTTAGTTGTACATAGAGGAGAAGAAAGTGTTGTTATTTTTGGGTACATTTCATCTAAGCTAATGTCAAATTCTGTTAATAATGTATCTAAAGAAGAGATAGGAACATTAGAAGGTGCAACTATGTCTGCATGCATTTTACTTAAATGTTTTACAATGGTTAATGGATCATTTGTTAGTACATTATCAATAATTAAGTTATGCTCATTTTTAGTTTTTCTACGACAATGACTGAAGGTGTAAGAGTTATTATTGCCATCTAATATCAAACCTCTTAAAAAAGCAGTTTCTGCTCTTATAAAGGATAAGTTTCTAAAAAATTCTTGCTGTTGGCTAATCAAAATTTTGATTTCATCAATTTTTTTAAGGTTTTTATATTTATCTAGATCTGCATAGAGCTTTGAAAGTAGCAAAAATCGTGGTAGCCTTGATTTGGCAGAGAAATAATCTGTTCTTTTCTCCACAAAAATCAAACAATAAAGGGTGTTTAAAAAAAAAACAATTGCTTCACTCTTTTCAATATAAACCCTACAGTTTTGGTCATAAACTAACAAAAAAATGACCAAAATCATGTCCAAGCAATGATAATGAGAAAGCACTATTGAATTTTGATTTCTACTCACATCTCCTGAGCACTACAGCTTGAGTCCTAGCCCTTGTAGAGAATTTTTCCTTACATGGAGATTAGAATACAACAAATCGTCTTAAGTACTTAAAATCTTGTAGATAGACCCCATAATGTTTAGAATCTTTGATGGAGCATGTAAAGACCTTTCTATAGACACCTTAACCAGGTTTCTAACTACATCCTAGCCAATTTGGCATAAAAAAGACAGACATTTAGACATTTATCAAACATTTAGACATAACAAGTCTCTCTAGTTCTTGATGTTTGACAGATTTTTCTTTTTGATGTCAAAATGGTTCAGATTGTGTTAACAACCTGATTAAGGTGTCTATAGAAAAATACTTATATGTCCCATCAAAAATTTTAAACATTATGGGTTCTATTTACAAGATTTTAAGTACTTAAGACAGTTTGTTCTTTTTTTTTAAAGAGAGAGCAGGCATGTCTCAATGTTTGATTGGTCTGTCTTTTTGATGCAAAATTGGCAAGGATTGAGTCAGAAATCTGGTTAAGGCGTCTATAGAAAGGTCTTTAAAAGCCCCATCAATTACTCACAACATTATGGGGTCTATCTACAAGATTTAAAGTACTTTAGACAGTTTATTCTTTTTAAAAAAGACAAAACTGTCTTAATTTGTAATAAAATATGCACTCTCCACGTAGGGAAAAATTTCCACAAGGGCTAGGACTCGAGTTGTAGTGCTCTAAGAGGTGAGTAGAAATCAAAATTCAATAGTGTTTTCTCATTATCATTGCTTGGACATGAATTGGGTCATTTTTGTTAGTTTTTGACCAAAACTGTAGGGTTTATATTGAAAAGAGTGAAGCGATTTTTTTTTTTAAACACCCTTTAACTGTCTCTCGTGGCGCCTCGTGAGCGCACACCAAAAAAAGAATGCCACACAACATTTTTACCCCCTCCCCTCACCTCTGGACCCAAAAGCATCGGAGAAAGAAGAAAAATGTCGTCTTTACATCACACAAACCTTTTACCAAAGTTCCATTAAAATATCAGAAACGATTTTCATCTTTTCTGAAAACAAACAAAAACTATTCCCAATACAATAATCAAAATTATTGTGTGAGAAATATAGTTTATGAATTGGCGATTACCTAGCAATTTCTCAAAAAATATATACTGGTCTATCATTGGTCATTTGTATTATATTATGTCATTTTTTAAGGCATTATAAGCTACAAAGTTTACTTGCACAGAATAAAAAATATTACATCAAGCTTTTAAACCATTGACAAAAAAGTAAACTTCCTAAATTCTGAACTCTGAAGGAAAAAGAAGATATGATTAATGAGGTTAAATATTCCAAGTTTGTGGTGGAAGGTCATATAGAAAATATGATTGATGTGTATGAACTATTCAAGCTTTATATGAATCATAGACCATTTAAAGGTATTCTTAAGTTTCTTAAGTCTTTTTCCACCCAAAAATCTGCTATGGGGTTTTTAATTTCCATTCTAAAAATCAACTTTTACATGAACCTAATGTAATGTTTTTAATGAAAAATCAGCTGATATTTAGGGATCTAAATAAATTGATGCATATACCCAATGATGAAATACTAAAATACCCTCTCTGTAGATTACAATTGGTGGTTGAAACGTTTGGACACTCAGCTTAATGAACCATTCAATGAAAAGTCAATAAAAGTCCCCAAAGTTATTAAGCCAAAGAATAAGAAAACGTTATTATAAAACTTTAGGGTCTAGTGTAATAAACAGCCCAATATCTCCTCCCTCCCTGGCTAATATTGCGTCTTATATGAACAAAATATTTCTTGTTTTGTTAAGGAATTGATATAAAATGTTTACAAGAAGCTTTGGCAACTATGAACGCCAATTTTGGACTTCTCAGAGATCAACCTATACCAAGGAAATTAAGAGTTAAAAGTTAATGATTTATAGTTTACTAGCTAAAATCTCTAAGTCCACTTAAGGTGGGAAAGGAAGGTGGCCCCTCACCCCAACTTTCAATTTCAGTTTTAAAAAGAAAAAGTAAAAAAAAATGGGATTTTTTAGGAGTGATTTCTTATGGAGGGAAGAGATACTCTACCCCAAAACAGTTTTTAAAAACCTTCTCTGGACCTATAAGAAGCTTCACAATAAAGGAAAAAATATGTTAGTAAAGTGGTTAGTGAGATCCTTTGCTCCAGACAAAAAAGCTTACTACTTATAGAACTAGCAGTTTCGCACCTAGCCACTAGAGATTTCGCCACAGGAGGTATTGGAAGTCCCCCTCCTATTTTTTTTTGGAAGGGGGAGAGGGGGTATGGGGGCTTTGCACCCTGGGTGTGGTGGGGGTTCTCCCAACCCGCAAATTTGTTTTTCTTTACAAAAAAATGGGGGGAGATTTTTTCTTTTATTGTAAGGTGAAGGTGTCCCACCCCCCAAGAAAATAGCTTAAAACCACCACAGGACCAGTAGGTATATGCGACCCTGACATCTAGGGGCTCTATATTCGAAGGGATATGGAATGGCAGAAATATAGCCTATAGGGATATATATAGGCATAAGGATGTACAATAATTTTAATATCATTTTTCATCAATAAACCATTATATAACTATGCGATACAACTTTATTTGACGTAGTAATTTAATTATATTTTATATATGTTTGCTAAATGTGAAAATCAGATATAGAATCCTTTTTAGAGCAAATATAGTGCAAAAAGTAACCAAGACATTTTTGCAAAGTATGAAAATCTAAAGAAAATAGTTCTTTTTGATTTTGATATATATATATCAGATAAATGTACATAAAATTAGTGATCATAAACTATAAAACAAGTTATAACTGTTTTCAATCCTATCATTGATTAAAATGCACTTTTACTCATTACCAAAGTTGCACATAAAAACTCTTTTTATTAAGATATTAAACAACATAAATTAAAATAAACAATTAGGCGTTTTTTATAATGCAGTAGACCATTTTGTAGTTGTTTTTTGGCATTTTTGTTTAATTACTCCATAAAAAGAGTTTTTCTGCACTACTTTGGTAATTCTTAAACCTAAAAGTGCAATTTAATCAATGACAGTGTTGAAAAAACTTATAACATGTTTTATAGTTTTTTATCACTAATTTTATATACATTTATCTGATATGTATATCAAAAGCAAAAAGAACTATTTTCGGATCATGGAAAGAAAACAAAGTCATTCCTAAATTAGTACAGAAGTCACCTTCCTAGGAAGGACATAAGTAGCCTTCCTTAAGTGAGAATTTGTTAGATAAAGGGCATAACTTGCCTCCCTTAACAAAGATTTTGCAAGATTGAGGACATAAGTAGTTTCCCTTCTCCTCACAAAATCTTGCTTTTTGATCCTTCACATATCACAATCTTGCATAAAATTGGTTTTTGGTCCATCACATAGCAAAATATTGGAAAACTTAGCTTTTCTGTCCTTCACATAGCTAACTCTTGCAAAACATAGCAAATTCTTACAAAACATAGCAAATTCTTGCAAAACATAGCAAATTCTTACAAAACATTGCAAATTCTTGCAAAAAATAGCAAATTCTTATAATACATAGCAAATTCTTGCAAAACATAGCAAATTCTTGCAAAACATAGCAAATTCTTGCAAAACATAGCAATTTCTTGCAAAACATAGCAAATTCTAGCAAGTCCTAGCTTTTCTGTCCATTCCATAGCTAATTCTTGCAAAACATTGCAAATTCTTATTAAAGAGTTTTTCTAAGAATCATAACAGAACTAGAAATTTTGATTTTTGAAGAACAAAAATCTTACTACTTTACTTAACTCTAAAAAAACCAAATAGACGAAAGCTGATACAGTTTTTGAAAACTGAAGGAGACATGATGAAAACAAGAGATCTTGCTAAATATCTAGCTCCTTTATTTGCAGGTCGGGTAGTTTTTCATTTCTATACTAAAACAAGTTTCTTAGATAAGAGTAGTCCTACATAAATATGGTGGGTTTAAACAGAAAATGACTTAATTGCAAAAAAGTCTAAATAAAATACAATCATTTAAATCTTATCACAAATAAATCTGAATGTCTAATAAATATTATAAAAAGCATACCAGGTAAAATTCAATTTATTGAAAATATGCTTTCTTATATTTGATATGTTTAACCTATATTTAGGTTGCTACTATAGTCATTAGCTATTAGTCAATACGCTAATTCCATGTTCAGGGGAGGGGATGGGGTGTTCTCGATATATTAACCAGCTGAAAGAATCAATTCCTTAGAGTATAAGAAAATGTGGTACAATTTCCAAGTAATTATATATCCATTGTAGTTGAGGATGAAGAAGGGGACGAGGAAAACTTTAATCTTCCACAAGAAATTGATCTGCAAGCTTTTCTTCATAAAAATCTTATGCTCAGGAAATTATGGATAAAACTATTTTTTAAGTAAAGTTAATCTTATTTTGTAAAAAAAACACATATGTTTTCAAACTATTTTATCAGTAAAAAACAGCTTACATTTATTATACTGAGCTTGATCTTTAAATCGTTTATAGGTGATTTAAACCGGGGCGATTCATTCAGCGCACCATCAAATTATTAAATACCAATCTTTAAATCGAATTTGCATGGGCGATTTGGATCGGGCAGTTGCGCGGTACCGGCGCGCCAATGCCACTCACCGAGTGGCATTGGCGGTTCAAATCGGGGTGAATCATACGTAATAAATGGATATTTTTTTAATTACTTTAATATTTTATTGCAAAACTATCAAGAAAACATTTTTTATAGTTATTTTTAAAATAAATTATATATTAATGTTTTATATAAAATACCATACTGACACGGCATTTTATATAAAATACTTTACTGACACGCCTTAAGTAATAAAGTTGTACTGGCGCAGATCGATATTTTAGTGAGTGCGCAAGCGATCTATAAACACTGCGCCGAAAATCTTTTAAAAATCAATGTTTTATAGGTGCGCTGTGGCTCACCACCACCTCTGAATCGCCCCGATTCAGCGCACCATAAAAACGATTTAAAGATCCAGCTCTGGTAAATTAATAGTTCACACACTATTAAACAAATATCTGCAGACCTTTGTAGATTTAAAGGGTTTGTGCATGAAAAAATTTCTCATCTGATTATCAAACCTTATTTTTATTTACAATTTTGTAATTTGTAAACAAGAGCGAATGAGATGATGTTAGGGTTTGATAATGAGATGAGAAATTTTTTCGTGCACAGTCCCTTTAATTATACATCTCAGCAATAAAATAACACAGAGCCTATTAAAAAATTCAAAAGCAACTGATGAGAAGTCTAACTACCTAAGTATTTCTTGATGTTTATGCATACAGCTACTTGAAAAATACACTAATCTTTTGATTTACAATATATACATGTAAATGCATAACTTGATGTTTTTTGTTAAATCCACAAATTATTCCTAGGCATAGTGAAGATATGCTGCTCACAAAGCAAAGAAGTGTAACTTTCAAAGGAGATTAATGAAGTTTCAGTTTACTTCAATATCATTTAGATTTTGATAATTTAGTAGATGTATAGATATGTGTAATGTCTTAGGAATAAGTTATAACCAACAGGCAAATTAATTATTTAACACTATTTCACCATACTTGCTTAAAACCTGTTTTTTGGAAGATACAATTTTTAGCATTAAAACAGTCCCACTTTGGTAATTGATCTATTATTACATGGATTTTGCACCAGATTTTCATGTAATGTAATAAAAATTTACTGTCAGCTGGAAACCCTTCATACACCTCCTTGACCTTATCCCCTCCCCTCCTACTGTATGAACAAACAGACTAATAAATGAGTACCACATTGGAAGGGAGGTAGGGGCTATTGGACTGTTTATTACACTGGTCTTATTTTATAATAACGTTTTTTTTATTCGTTGGCAAAACAACTTTGGTGATATTACTGAATTTTGATTGGTTGGTTCATAAAGTTGAATGTGTCATCCACTAATTATAATAAACAGAAGAGATTATTTTGTTTAGCATCATTGTGGATATACATCCATTTATTTTTTATTGTCTTATCCCTTTAGATCCATGCATATTAGCAACCTATCCATTGCAAATAGTGGTTATTCATTGTTAGATATATTCTAGATGCATACTCTATAAATCAGCCAACATGAAAACAGTTGAAGAATAATCAGGCAATATTAATGGTTAGAAAATGTACAGATAAAGCGTAGAATAAAGCATTTTCTTTAGTTTTGTTAAAAGTGAAATAAATGAGAAAACAAATATAATAAGTCAGATATGCAAAGTTTAATTTCTAGTTATAAAATAGCTTTCAGTAAATTATAAACCATATAGATCTACTATATCTATTAAAATTATGAATTTAATACTTGAATTTGTACTCTCAATTAGGACTGTGCAATAGAAAGAAAATAAAGGTATAACTTTAGCTTTATTCATATAACTAAAGTTTTCTGTTCGGATTTTATATTGACAGCATAGCAATTGAAGCAATTAAAAATTAACCTCTATCTTATTATCCTGCTGGTGGCATATAGCGCTGTGAGAGGCAAAAAAAGAAGAGAAAACTACACAGCCACCACTAAAGAAGCACAAAAACGAATGGGATAACCTAATAGTTTGAGGTCAGACTTCTTAAAGGGATTAGGTCTTGATTCTGTTAAAATATATAGTAAGCTTAAAATTAAAATTTTTCTTCCTGTGGACAGTCCTTTTCATTCTTATAATTTATTGTCTGCTATTAATAGATTACTTTGGTAATTGATAATGCACACAATGCTGCAATTTACCTATATTTTATCGATGGTGAAATACAAATTTAGCCCCCAACGATAGATAAAAAAAAGGCTATTTAAAAAAGGTTGCGGTTTTTTGCCCCCCAAATCAATTTTTTAAATAATTTGCTTGTTGGTTATATCTTATTCCTGGTAATATGGGCATTTTGCAAAAAAAAATTCTTCCTCAATATTTTTTTCCATTATTCCATTATAGACCCTTGTTTAATTATGGATGGGCATTTTTAAAGATAGTTGGGGGAAGGGGGAAGGGTTATGGGGAATATTCAGTCTTTTATATCAATGAGTGTCCGTTGTTAAAATGTTTTAAATGTTTTTACATCCGTCCGAGATAGATAGCTTTTATTCGTTAATTTAGGCATGTTAGAATTGTCCTATCGATTTCAAACTTTGCATGGTGATTCTTTTAATAGTTAGGTACGATTTAGAAAGCGTATCAACTCTATAATCATCACCAGAATGTCCGTACGTCCATTTTAAACATGTTGATTTTTTTACTTTTTTAACAACAAATTTTTATGTGATCTAAGCATCCGTTTGGTCTGATTTTTGGTATATTGATTCCTGGGACAACAAAGAATAATAGTATAAGCAAAGCAACTCTATAATCAAGTCCTAAAAATGTAAATATGTCCATAAACATTATCCTGTATCAAGCAGTTTTTCAACAAATTTATTTACAATTTTGCTTTGACTCTTATATTTTTATATTCTGATTATTCAGTTTAAACACTATACAAGTGTTAATGTCCGTTTGTCCTACCGTTTCAGTGCTTCGCTTTTATGGATGTTGTCATCCTTGTTTTTTTATTCATTAATTCTCAATAAACTTTGAAAGATAGTTACATTTTATGTTGTTAATCAGATTTTAAAAAGTGTGAAATTTTATGAAAAACCTCATAATAATAGTATCATTGAATTTACATTAATTTTAATTAATTAAATATTAGGACGGCCGGTTGAAGTTCACATGTCACATTCTTATCTCAATGAATATGTTTTTGTCATATGTTTTTGTTTACATATAAATTCTGTTTGCATTTCCTTTCTTTTTAAATTTTACTTTGATTTTTGGCATCTCCGTCTTGACTCTTGGAGACGCACATGGAGCTGAATAATATGACAACGAGACATATATTTAAGCAATCTATTTTTCAATGTACTTCACCGATGCTCGAAATATATAAATATTTAACAATCACAACTTTGTCCTTTATCCGCACATCCAATATTCTTTATATTGAGAAAAAAAAATAATATACCATAAAATACTAGCGGCTACGTAGTGGGGATTTCCCTCAAAAAAAATCGGGGGTGGGCATACCGTCCCTCAAAATGTAAACCTTCCCAGGATCTAAATGAGAAGCTAAATTGTAAACAGCGGTTAGCAAGATCCTGTACAAACAGACGAAGATTCTGTTACATTTACCATACAAGGATAAAATTTTGACATCCTTATAATAAAGTAACAGGATGTCTGTTTGTGTGTCTGTGTGTTTGTTTGTACCAAAGGATCTCGGAACTGATCGGGTTATCCTTAACAGGGTAGGTCCCGGGAAGGTCTATACTAATTTGGGGGAGGGTACCACCACCCTCCCAAGAGAAATAATAATAAATCGAATTTTTTATTTTAAGTATAGAGACTCCTACGTAACATTGCGAGGTATCGTTAAAGGGACTCTTACGCAACATATCGTAGAAACTTGATCGCAACAAAAAAAACATTTAAAGTGCCACTAGAGGCTTCTAGGGGCGTAGCTGCTAGTTATAAATAAAGTACGACAATGTTAGCAGATGTGTGCTTCAATGTGTCGATATTTAGGTAGGTATTTCTACCACCCAAATGGTTATTAGTATAGGTGAATACTTTTTTGTTTCCGATAGTATACATGGTCTTACTTTAAAACTTACGATAGTATACCATAGTTATGCTAAATGGCTTTACACAAAAGTTGTTATAGCAGACATGCTAACGACTTCACTGGATTATTATTAATGGATTACTATCGATCATTTAATTACGAACAACAGTGGATCGGAAGTCTAGATGTATTGTCATCCCTATGCAATGTTTAAAGAACTCAAATAATAAAATGATAGCAATCTTTTATATTTCAATCTTAAGTAAAATATTTATAATCATTTCAACAGATAAGAAACAATTTTTAAAAAAATAAGAATAGTACCATGGAGTAGTTTTCAATATTATTTTGTTGCAAGAGGTCACATTAGTTTAGAACAGTAAGTCTTTTAAAGTAAAGCTTTTTTAATTAGGGTCGGCCCGTCCGTTTGTCATGATTAGCTCTTTTCGTTCATTTAGGCATGTTTGATTTGTCTAATCGATTTCAAACTTTGCATGGTGATTTCTATAGCAGTTAGTTACGATTTAGGATTCTTAGCAACTTCATAACATTACCAGAAAGGCCGTACGTCCGTTTAAAACATTCTGATTTTAAACTTTTTACTCTAACTTTTTGTATGATATAATTATCCTATTCACCTGGTTTTTGTATTAATGATTCTATGATAACATTATTATAAGCGAGGCATCTCTATAATCATATCCTTAAAGAGAAAGTAAGTCCTTTTATTGTATCCTGTATTTATGAAATTTTTGCATCAAATTTATGTACAGTTTTGTTTGGACTTAAAAATTAATGTTTTTCATATAAGGTTCTGCTATTTTACAAGAGTTATTGTTCATTTGTCTTTTCTTCTGATTTTAGAGCTTTGAATTTATGGATGGTGTCATGCTTGTGTCATATAATTAAGTTGCAGACAAGTTTAAGTTTTACTCTCAATTACTCTCAATTATTCTGGAAGAGTTAAGAGAACATTTATTAAAACAGTTGCAATTGAGAGTCCACACACAGAACACTTCTGGTTTGGGGTCGAGTCTTCTTTAGACCAATTCAGCTATCTACAGACATCCTACTACTTCAACTAGTTTAACACAGACAAATATTCCAGCTCTTCAGAGTTATACAGCTAATTAATACCTTTGTATTAATTAGACAGACAGTCATCCTGCTACTTTGGTGTTTCCACACACAAACAGACATCCCGCTACTTCAGAACTTCCAGCTTAATTAATCAATAGTTTTAAATCATTCTAATATATTTAACCATTGCTAAATAAAGTATACATATTTAATCATATTTACCCAAAACTGCATTTAATCCAATATAAATAAATACTTTAAAAATCTGTTTGTATTTTGAATTAAATATTGAATCTACTCTATCGTTAACTTGTGTAAGTCTGTCTACATTTCACTTGTTCATTATTAAATTAAAGAATAACATATTTAGGTGCCATTGGTTTCCGTTTAAATGTGTGCAATAGGATATATAAGGAATTTTAATGTTAGGGGGAGATTTGAAATCAATTTTAATGATTTTTTATAAAATTCGTTTTTTTGTATAATTCTTTTTCTAAAAGCGGAAATACAATTAAGTTTTGATTTGACCAATAGGATAGGTGAATTAAAAACTACCTGCGCTCTAATTGGGTGAATTATGTACGACACTTAAGCTTCTCCAATCAGAGCGCAGATAGTTTTCAATCCACCAATCACAGATGTCAAAATTTATCATCATCGACATTTATCTCTTCTTTTCAGAGCGTAGGCCACGTACAATGGTTCTCCATTTTTCTTTGAATTGGGCCTCAGTAGAGGCATAATTGAAAGATGATAAATTCTCATCTCTCAGTTCATTCAGGAATTCCCTTCTCCAGGTTGTTTTTCCTCAGAGTCATCATGCCCTTTCCTTAGAGTGTGCCCCAACCATCTTTATTTTCTCTGTTTTATTGTCAGTTTGATGTCTGACATATCACTGCGCTCTAAAAGCTCAGCATTTGTGATCTTATTAGGCCAAAAGATCTTGTGGATTCTCCTAAGACATTTGTTAACATATGTCTATAGCTTGGAGACCACTGCTGTGTTTAGGAACCAAGTTTCGGCCCCATACAGCAATACAGAGAGAACATTTGATTTGAAAAGTTTTAACTTGGTCTTTATGGAGATGTTGTTGGAGTTCCAAATTTTGTTCAAGCTGGCAAAGGCTGTCCTTTTTGTTAATTCTAGCTTTAACATCTGTCAAAGTGCCTCCAGCTTCATCAATTTTACTTTCAAGATACTCAAAGCAATTTACATTCTCAAGAATTTGGTCTCCAATAGTTATTGGTTCTTGGGAGTTTGCATTTAATCTGAGTATTTTAGTTTTTGGAACATTTATTTCAAGTCCAACTTTCTTAGAAGTTTCAGCTATCATATTAGTTCTTCTTTGCATTTGACTTCTATTGCTTGTTAACAAAGCAATATCATCAGTAAAGTCCAGATCTCCCAAATATTTGGGATTGCCAAATAACTGCCAGCGAATGCCATCATTGCTTTCACAGTTCTTCATGATCCAGTCAATAGCAAGGAGGAATAGGAATGGAGAGAGAAGGCATCCTTGTCTGACACCCGTTACAATCTCAAAAAAGTTTGATAGTTTACCTTTATACATTACATTTCCACCTCCTTTATGATAGATAGCTTTAATGATATTAATTATCTTTTCTGGAATGCCATAGTGTCAGCAGATTTTCCAGAGAGATTTCCTGTCTAAAGAATCAAATGCTTTTTTGAAGTAAATGAAGTTTACAAAAAGCTCCGAGTTCCATTCCTTGGATTGCTCTATGATGATTCTTAGAGAGGTTATCTGATCAATAGTGGAACGGTTTGGTCTAAATCCAGCCTGATTAGGTCTTAGCTTTTCATTAACCTTCTTCTTTTTTCTATTAAGAAGAATCTTACTAAAGATACGGCCAGGTATTGGGTCAAGTCTCCTTTTTTGGCCAGTATTGAGATATGACCATTCTTCCAGTTCTCTGGGCATAACTCATCATTCCATATCTTAGTGATCAAAGGTAGGAATGCCTTAGCAGATGTATCTAGGTCTGCTTTAATGACCTCAGCTGGGATGTTATCAGGTCCAGCGGCCTTGTTATTTTTCAAACTTTTAATGGCCTCTTTGATTTCCAATAGATTTGGCGCTCGACAGTCAATGTCAAGTGCATCTGAGGGTGGAATCTCAGTTTCTTCCTCTGGAACTGGAAGATTAAGCAGTTCTGTGAAGTGCTCTGCCCATCTATTTAGAATATCCTCATCAGTTTTAAGGAGTAAACCATCCTTGTCCTTGATGTGTGATCCTGATTTGTGTACTTTACCTGAAATGCTCTTAGTAATCTCATAGACATGTTTCATTCTATTTTGATTAGCAGCATTTTCTGCTTGCATAGCAATTAGGTTTTCCAAGTGTTCTTTTTTGTCAATTCTGACACTTCTTTGGATTTCTCTGCTGAGCATCTTATACAGGTCTTTATCTTCTGGGAAGTTTCTAGAGAGTGTCTTTTGTCTCACCTCTCTTCTTTGATCCATGAGATCAATGGATCTTTGAGTGATCCACGGCTTTTGGTTAGCCTTTTTGAAAACTAATTTTTCTTGGCTAGTATCATTATAAACTTTTTTGATACCTTGCCAAATATCTTCAACTCCATCTTCCTCTTGAAGAGTCAACAACTCAAATTTGTTCTTTAGAGTGAGCTTAAACTCTTGTAGCTTTTTAGAGTTTTGAAGGGTTGTTAAATTATTTTTCTTCCTGGGGTTAGGCTTTGAGTCCTGCTTTTTAAATCTAAGCCAATCTTTAAAAGATAGAAGATATTGGTCTAAATTAACATCAGGTCCTCTTTCAACCTCGACATTTAGGAGAGAACCTTTAAAACGTCTAGATATACAGATGTGGTCTATCTGGTTAAAGGTTCTTTGATCTGGTGATCTCCAGGTGGCAGTATGAATCTTCTTGTGTTTAAAGATGGTTCCACCAATGACAAGTTTGTTTTCAGTACAAAAACTTACAAGTCTTTCACCATTGTCATTTTCCTTGCCATTATTTAAGCCTAGGCCATATTTGCCCATGACTTCTTCTAAATTCTCATTATTACTCCCCACTTCAGCATTGAAATCTCCTAGGAGCATGGTCAAGTGCTTTTCTTTATGACCATTCTTAAATACAGAGCCAAGCTGGTAATAAAATTCGTTTTTGACCTCTGCATATTCTTGTTCTGCAGGAGCATATGCTACTATAATTCTCAGTTTGATGTTTTTATCTGAGGATTTGAAATAAGCCTCCATAATTCTAAGACCATGGGGTTGCCAACTGATCATGGCCTGCTCTGCTTGCTTGGTGAGCATAAGAGCCACCCCTTGGTTATGTCCTAGATACTCATTCATATGTCCTTAGTATAGTATTTTCAAGCCAGAATGATGTTTAAACTCTCCATTGTTTGTCCACCTTGATTCGGTGATAGCTAGGATGTCAACCTTGGCCTTTAGCATTTCTCGGCAAATGTTTTCTGTCTGGCCTGACTGAAACATTGTCCGAACATTCAAGGTGCAAATTTTTGCTGGTCTGCAGGAATTCAGAATCATCCGCCTGACTGGTTCCCAGCCAAACATCATATTGTTGTTTCTAACCTCTACTTCATTCCCGAGTCCAAAGTTAAATTGGTCATTACTTTGTGCGGGTTGAACATGAGCAGGTTTTTTCTAGGGAAGGATTGTTAGCCCTAAACCCCCCTGGACGGGGGGAAGTGACCAGAATTCAGTCTGGCATCTAGCCTAGGACCTTTCCAGCACAGTAGGACTCTTCTGTTGTAGCTCCTAGGATCATTGATGCATGGTGCATAATGGACGGCGTGCACGTACCTGGTCTCCCATCCCAAAATTAAGATGTCAAAATTAATTAACTGAAATTGTATTTCCGCTTTTAGATAAAGAATTATACAAAAAACGAATTTTATAAAAAATCCTTAAAATTTGACAGTTTTCAAATCTCCCCCTAACATTAAAATTCCTTCCAACTTATACACGGTGTTTCAAAATAAACTGCGTTTTCTGGTTTGGAGAAACAACCAGAAAGAATATGAAAAAAAGGATTATAGGTCCATATTCTATGTAACAAAGTACATCGGATTTACTTAAGGTGTTTTTTAATATCTCTAAAAATGTGGCTGTACTGATTGGTACATGTAGGGAAAAAATGCTTGATATTAATTAGATTGAAATAACTTGTATATTTTGCAAAATATTGTTTCAAAGTAGTAAAAGGTTGAATCAATGTCCCCCTATGAAATTTTTTACATATTTTCTTTTTTGGCTCCATGCAAAGACCTTTTTAGGTTCTTCAGAATTTAGTTTTTTCTATTTCTCTATGGCTAAGTCATTTTTTAGAAAAAAAATCTCTATTAATACTGTGTGCATTGACAAATAAAACAAGACACTTTTTATTTCATTTCAATATCTTTAAAGATAAGTTTCATAGTTTGAAATTGTCGGTAAAATGTGCGTTTTCTTTAATTACTCATGTTTTATAAGATGATTTCTTATAATCTGTTTATCAAAATTAAGAGATAAAAGAGGGAGGGGCAAGGAACGAATATGAAGAATTTTAATACTAAGAACTAAAATCCAAGCAAAAAGAATATTGATTTTTTGTTTTAAAAAAGGGCATTTTAAATTAAATTTTAAATGTAATTATTAGATTATTTTGACGTTTATGTTATAATTTTGATTTCAAGTAAAAAAAAAATTTAATTCAACGTTATAGCATAAAATTCTTTAAGAATACAATAACACACACACCTTTTGAATTCTTTGGGCTCTAAAATGCGCTGTTGTTTTAAAAGATATTAAAAAACACCTGTAACAAATTCGATGCATATCTTTATAGAGAATATGGACATATAAATATTTTTTTATACTCCTAATGGTTGTTTCCCAAATCTGGAAAACGCAGTTTTCTCTGAACACCCTGTATATCCTAGTGTGCAACCAGGGCATTCTCTCTACCTATATAGAATCTAAATTTTTATTTGACTTACTTTAAATTATGTTTTTTGGTTAGTAAGATTTTTTTCAAATATATAAATTCGCCCTCATTGGTAAAGCGTGATTTAACTTGGCCGTTTTAAACATGAGAACATAATTTTATTTTCATATTTTTGGAGGAGGGGAAGGGGTTTGTAATTCTCCCTCAAGGGTTCTTTTTGGGTTATTCTAACATTCCAATAATTCAATAGAAGGAGGAAAGAAGAAATGGAATGAGGGGTTGGTATGCCATTCATCAACCCCCTGAAACCTTATTTGAATTTTTAAAAGTAACCCCCGTCCCTCCCCTCTCTGGGACACCTTGTTATGAAGAAGTGGAAATATTATTTTTAGGGAGGGTTCAAATTACACCTCCCATCACCCTTCGACCTCACTCTTCTAAACAGAGTGCTTTTCACACCTATTATAAAAAAACACCTGTTTTGAATTGAATGAAGCAAAAGTGTAACTGTTGTATAATATACATTATACATGTATGTATTATACAATTACATTTGATTTTATATTATAACAAGAATGACAACATCCATACCTAGCGAAGCACTAAAAATTCACAGAAGGACAAATAGACAAAATGAATTATAGAGACCATGTTCAGTTGATAAATGTGCTTTGATTCTTAGAAATCACGAAACTTTTCATTGTCTTTTATGCAGATTAGACAGTTTGACGGACTAGGTAAACTATATACTTGATGCTCATTGATACATGGAATTCATCAAAAATTTCACGCGTTTATCTTCAATAAAGGCTGAGAAAATCACATCTCCCCGATAGCATTGCGGACGGACAGGCCGACTGACTGACGGACAGACAAAGTGAACTATAGAGTAGCTTCTCTTGTAAAATTAATTCTTAAGCTAGATTAATACACTTTTAGTGGGTCTTTTAACAATTTGGGTTTAGATCTTTTATTATTGTTGTCCTACGTGTCGAAAATTGTAAGTTTTATAAATCTTCTCATGAAAATGAGAAAATTTATACATAATCCAATCACCAATCAACTCCGGCCGACAAAACAAACTTGGTATTAGTCAGACCAGCTGGCGTAGAATATCTGCTGAGTTGAAATATCATCCGTACAAGGCTGTCAGGCGCCAGAGACTATTGGATACAGATCTTCCCAGGCGAATTAACATTTGTAACTGGGTTTCTAAACCCAGAACCACTTCATTATGCAATCTACATTTTCCTGGACATTTTGTCTACGGTAGTCCATAAGTGTACAGCTTTACAGTACATTGTTTCTATTTGTTAAAGCAAAACATATGATAAAAGAAAAAGATTCTTTCTAAAGTAAAATGCTTATATTTCAATCAAAATCTGTATTTTTGTATTTTTTACCGATCCACTTCATTATGCAAATCAAAAGAAAATCAATGGGAAAACGTTTGTTTTGCACTTTTCTCCACTTTTAAAAAATTATTCTGATAAAATAGCAATTTTTAAAGGGATTTATGCATTAATTATAATGAAAAACAGTTTAAGGTAGATTTTAATGATTTTTCTAAATAAGAAATAATTGAAAAAAAGAAATTCTATCCCTATCACTTTAGAGGACAGCTGCTGACCCCCAGTCTTATGGATGAAGCTAAATACATGTTAAAGATAAAAATTACCCTAAAAAATATACAAAAATGTTTTTTGATGTGTCAAAAAAATCCATTTTAAAATCTTGATTTTGAGGATGATGGCCTTTAAGATGCTCTTACTAGTGGTGAAGGTGAGCTAAATGTTATCTAAGTACATGACCATTACAACAACTTGTCTATTAACCTATGTACCATTTTTTGTAGTCATAGCAGCCTCCAGTGGAGCCTCTCGACATGAAATATAACCATTATCTAAAAACTACATTATTTACTTTATGAATTTTAGTAATTAAAATTGCAATTTTTTTCTTTTTTAATATTGCTTGACTGGAGGCTGCTATGACTACAAAAAATGGACCATAGTTCAATATATAAGTTTCCATCATGGGCATGCACTTTGATAATATTTAGCTCTCCATCACCACAAGTAAGAGCATCTTAAAGGCAATCATCCTTTAAATCAAGATTTTAAAATGGATTTTTTTTAACACATCAAAAAACATTTTTGTATACTTTTCAGGCTAATTTTTATTTTTAACATGTATTTAGATTCATCCATAAGACTGGGGGTCGGTAGCTGTCCTCTAAAGTGATAGGGATAGAATTTCTTTTTTTCAATTATTTCTTATTTAGAAAAATCATTAAAATCTACCTTAAACTGTTTTTCATTATAATGAATGCATAAATCCCTTAAAAAATTGTTATTTTAACAGAATTGATTTTTAAAAGTGGAGAAAAGGGCAAAACAAACGTTTTCCCATTGATTTTCTTTTGATTTGCATAATGAAGTGGATCGGTAAAAAATACAAAAATATAGATTTTGATTGAAATATAAGCATTTTACTTTAATCAGAATCTTTTTCTTTTACAAATAGAAACAATGTACTGTAAAGCTGTACACTTATGGTCTACCGTAGACAAAATTTTCAGGAAAATGTAGATTGCATAATGAAGTGGTTCTGGGTTTAGACAAAAACTGCGGGAAATGAAGAATGTCCTATTTTCAGGAGAAGCTGCTTGTTTTGTGTGGATTCAAAGCATCTGGCTTATTTGGTCTCAAAGAAGGTGTCTTAGCTTTTATTTTTATAGCTAGTCGGTGTTTTTAGTAAGTTTCAAAATTGAAAAAAAAAATTCTAAGAGGATAATACTAAAAATTAAGTCAGTTTTAAGGTACTAAAACGCAACAAAAAAAAAGAAGAAATTTCCATTATGAACAAAAATAGTAAGATCTTTAATTTGACACCTTACTTTTTGAATTCTTCCAGGTAATTATTTAAAAAATCGATTTTTTTAAACATCGGTTTAATCAAAACTTTGAATATAAATATATTCTAACACAGGCATAAAAAATATGGGTTCATATATACTTTTAGAATCAGAAAAATATTACGAATCCATTGTACACAAAATTGAAAAAAAGTAAAAAAATACAAGAAATAAAAATGGCCTAACATATTATATTGTACAGGCAACACTTATTTAAACCCCTCTTTACCCCCTTCCCATATTTACTAACAAAACAATATTTAAGATGGTTTCCTGTATAATTTAATATAATATTTTCATATAATTTCTTTTATTGTAGTTTATTTACTATTTTGTAAACTTTTTATTTCAATTTTGCTTAAAATCGATTTGTAATATTTTTCTCATTCTAAAAGTCTATATAAACACCTATTTCTTATGCCTGTGTAATGATATATTTTAGTTTAATGTTTTTATTCTTGTGGGTTCAAAAAAATAGATTTTTTCAATAATTACTCAACAGAATTAAAAAAGTAAGTTGTCAATTTAAAAAACTTAAATTACTTTAAAAATAAGGTCTACAATAAAAAACCGATTGCATATCTAAATTCTCTGGAAAATTTTACATATACTACTTACTAAAAACACCGACTAGCTATAAAATAAAAGTTAAGACACCTTCTTTTACCGCAATGAGACAATGAATGCAGCTAAATATAAGTCACTTCTCCTATACCATGTGTTGCCTGAAGTCAGGGGAAAAAAATGGTGGCAACCTAGACAACCTTATCTGGACAAAGGACGGGGCTCCATGCCACACAGAAAGAAGAAACTTTGCTCTTCTTCATCGCCAGTTTGATGGCAAACTGATAAGCAAGGGAGCTGAAAGAGAATAGCCACCAATATCACCAGATTTAAATCCCTGTGACTTCCTTCTTTGGGGTTATCTAAAATCTCGGATTTATTATCCTAAACCTAACAATCTGGATGAACTGCAGGCAGCTATTCAACGAAAGGTTAGGCAGATGGATCCTGACATGTGTCGTAGAGCAGTTTTAGATATCAGAACACGTGCAGATCTACAGTATGACCCTCGAAAAAGTATTTTTAAGCATCTGCAGCCCTTATTTCTCAATGAATTATTAAAAAATGCATATGTCCTTGTTCTCCATAGTATTCCACGTAAGTAGATATAAAAATATTTTTTTTACCTCCATTAACACCAGAGATTTTTAGTGCTAAAGTTTTGAAAAAATGACTGAGGAAAAAGTAACTTTTAACATGAAACGATTTTTTTAGCAAAATTAAGCTAGAAATCCTTTTATTTTTGTTACTAGCAGAAACTTTACACAAAAATGAAATAAAAAATTTAGTTTTTGAGTAAAAAGCATTTTTTACACATATTTTTTGAGTCTTTTTAGTTTAATGATATTTTGAAAAACTTACTTATTAGGCAAAATTGTTTAAGATTAAAAAAATAAATAAATCTCTATGAATATAGCAGGAAAATTGTTTTTGTTTCACAATCCTAACTTTAATAGCAAAAAAGTTATAAAGAAAATAAAAATAAAACATAATGATTTTTTAGACTAAAAAGCTTAATTTACCCCCTATTAAATAATTGAGATGTCAGAAAAGTAGGTGGAGCAACTGTCATAATTAATCCTTTTCTATAAATAAGGGTTAATAAATAACTTAAAATTTGCAAATAGTCAATTCATTCAGTAGTATTTTTTGCCATTAAAAATTTATATTTTTTTGTGGAATAAAAAAGAACTATTTAGTTAACTTGTTTTTCTTTGTGTCTCATTATTCAGTTGCTAGAAAAACATAATATAACCATCCAAAAAATAAGAGAAACAAAAAAAAATTCTTTTTCTCAGTCACTTTTTCAAAACTTTAGCTCTAAAAATCTCCGGTGTTAATGGAGGTAAAAAAAATATTTTTATATCTACTTACGTGGAATACTATGGAGAACAAGGACATATGCATTTTTTAATAATTCATTGAGAAATAAGGGCTGCAGATGCTTAAAAATACTTTTTCGAGGGTCATACTGTATTCTTAAATAATAATGGAAAGTGCTTTGAAACATAGTCTTTGATTACAACAAAACGTTTGATTTACAGTGTGATAATTTAATTTCTCGTATTCATTCGATTCCGGTGGATAGGAACTGGTTCTCATCCATATGAAAAAACTATGTCTAGCATCGTATTATATCCAGCTTTCTACAAATATAAAAATGTACAATCATAAGATTAAAACCAGTTTTTACTTAGCCCGTGCCTTCGGCACCTCGGGGCTAAAAAAACTGGTTTAATCTTATAACTGTACATTCTATATCCGCGGAAAGCCGTTTATAATACGATGAAAGAAATAACTATTAAATAAATTGTATTTTTAAGATGTTAAATATTTACAATCTGTTGAATAAAAATTTTAATAATCAAAAAATGTGTTTCTTTATCTTTTTAGAATGGTAGACATTTTTTATCTTAAATAAATCTACCTAAAAAGTACAAAATAATGGCCGAAAAAGTCATCACACACACTTTTTGAAATCTTTATGCTCTAAAAAGCGCCGTTGTTTTCAGAGATATTCAAAAACACTTTTTCTAAGTTTAATGTATATTCTTATTGAGAACAAGAACCTATAATTGTGTTTTCCATATTCCTATTGGTTGTATCAGAAAATCGGAAAACTCAGTTTTTTCAGACTCACCCTGTACATTAGTTTAGATTTTTGCCGATGGGTTTCATCGGTTGAAATCTATTTTCATAATCCAATTGTTTTTAAAAATTAAGTAAAGGTTTTGGTGTATAATTGTTTATAATGTTTAAATAATTGAAGTTAATTTGCTGTTTGTTACATAGTCTAAACATATTATACATATATGCTTTGTAGCTTTCATTTAGGCATTTAAAGCTACTTTTCAATGCGCTGTTGTTTATAAAAGATTGGCTTTTCAAAAATATATTTTTTTTTTACTAATATATGAACAACACACAGTAATGTGTATTATCAGTTTTAATTTAATAACAATAAAGATAGTCTAAACAAACTACTGTGAATATCTATTGGCAAGTTTACAAACTATATTCTTCGCAAAACAATTTTGATTCTAGGTCTGTTGTGTGTGTATGTTATCATTTCTAAATACTAGCTAGCTAAAATCTAAATCAATTTCCTGTAATATCATGGACTTCAAGTTCCTTGGTTGATTTGTGTTTTTTCAATATTTGGAAACTGTCTTCCCTCAGAATTTCAACCTAAAGTCAGCTAAAACTAACAGCACACTGGTGTCCTGGATAGGAAACAGGTTTTTGTTGAGTTACGTATGACAAGACCTATATTTCTATGACCGGGCGTGTATGACGGTTCAGCACATAACTTTCATTAAATCACAGCTGATCATTTTTCAGGATTTTTTTGAAAATTACTTTTTTACCCAGATTTTCATAGTTTTTCCCCAAAAAATCACAATGTTCTCATATTTAAAGCTTAGTTAATCTAAATTTATTCAAAGAAAAGTATAATAGATGACAGCTGACTATGTTATTATCCATAGCAAGATCTTTCAGAATCAATTAACTAATCTAAGATTTGTAGTCTAGAAGTTGGGTAAAGGTTATTTGAAGTTGTTATTTGAATTAATGTCTAAACAGTTAAACAAAACTTAAGTTTGTTTTGGTAGTCAACCCAAAAAAATACTCACTTGTTAAGTCCCTCATGCATGTCTCATGAATTGTTATAGCATAGTTCCTGGCTGTAATAAGATGTCCCTCTGAGGTTCCACCAATGAAGTTTAAACTAACATGCTTCAGAATCAGCAATGATTCTGTATAAAGTTTTCCTTGTAATATTGATAAGCTATCTTGCTTAATATTGGTTCCTTGCTGACTTGATGTCTAAATAGTTCCTGTGTTATTGTTTGTTCCTGCTCATCATCATTGGAAACAGTTAGTTCAGTATTGTTGCTGCTTTTAAAGGTTTTGATGGGTTGTGGTTGCAGTTGAAATGATGGTGGTTGTGTGAAATTCTTGCCAGTGTCAGACACAAACTGCACCAGATTCTTGTTTACTCTGGCCTTTAAGGTATGCAGGTAAACATTGTAACCTGAAAGTATTGGAACAGGGTGGTTTTAGCTGTTCTGGGTAATGAATTTGGATCTACTGCAGTTCATGGTAAAATATTGCTGGTAACAAATGCTTCCTGGTTCATGATGTGACAGTAGATGGCTGTTCTCAGAGCAGCTTTTCCAGCAAACAGTAGGCTGTCCCAGCTGGCATTACTAAATATGGAACTGCAGTAGAATATCAGAGACTGGAAATTGCTTTTTATGTATTTACTATGACTTACTTTTCTTTCCCTCTGGTGGAGAGAGATTAAAACATTTTGTTTATGGGGTTTAGTTTGTTTCTAGGCTCCTTAACAAGATAATCGATATAGAAAAGATTGTCACATGTAACACCTAAGAACTTAGGATGTCTGACTTATGGTACTGTTTCAACAATGACTACAGTGCCTGCTTCATTCGAAAAGTTGGTAAAGACTATTGTAGATGATTAGGCTGGAGAAATGAATGGGTTATGACTTTTTAACCAATCATTAAGAACTGCTAAGTAAGGTTTTATGTCCTTGACATAAGGATAAATAAGGGGACTTATGCTGTTGGAGTTGTCAGCAGAGGAAATTAGATGTAATTAGAGTGAGGTGTTGGCATTTATGAAATTTACAGTTCGAATAGTATATGGTATAGGACCCCTCCTTGTAGGTCAGCATGTTTTTGCAGATTTGTATGCATATTTAGATCCTCTGATAACAACAAATTGTTGTCTACCTCTAAGGTATTCACATAAAAACGTTAAATGTACTCATTCAAGTCTAGTGCATTAATAGTGACATTGTTTATAGTGTCAAAAGCCTTTGAAAGATAAATGGCAACTGGCACTGCTCTGATAACTGGTTTCTTATTGTTTAGGCTGTTGTTGATTAAGGTTTTAATACTCTGTAAGGCAATGGTGGTAAACCTGCCTGTGTGAAAGCCATAATGTTGGTCTGCAAGTTTAACAGCATCATTCAGGTAGGGACGAATCATGCAGGCAGGATAAAGAAGTGAGACAGGGCAGTAGCTGGAACCCTAATTATCAAGTTTCCCTGGTTTTAGTAATGAAATAATTTTACCAGTCCTCCATATGCTTGGTGTCTAGAAGTGATTTACTTGTCAATACTACAATGAAAACATTGTACAAAATCATTGCTGATTTTGATTTGTTTAAACTTTTTTGGTGGAACCTAAGAGGAACCTTGTATCACAACCAGGATCTATGTTTTACCTAAAAATCTTAGTGTAGTCAATTGAGGTTATTGATCTTGTTATAGCTGTCATCTATTATATTTTTTTGCATGAATTTAGAATAACTAAGCTGGAAATGTGAGAATATTGGGATTTTTTTGGGAAAAACTATGAAAATATGGGTAAAAAAGTAATTTTCAAAAAAATCCACAAAAATGATCAGCTGTGATTTAATGGAAGTTATGTGCTGAACCGTCATACACGCCCGGTCATAGAAATATAGGTCTTGTCATACGTAACTCAAAATAAACCTGTTTCCTATCCAGACATTGGTGAGCAAATTTAATATTTAATAAATAAAAAAAGTATTCTCTTCATATACTCTGGGGTTTAGGGAAATCTAAAAAATATCTTTCAACAGTTATTTCTTTTGATTTTATCATTTTTTTCATATAAAAAAACATTTATTACACTAAAATATCTGTCGGTTTTCGCCACACAAACCACGCAAATTTCATACTTAGGGAGGGTTAAAATAAATCATAAACTCTCACCTCTTAGACACATTCATTAAGCACCAAAACCACTACCAGATCTATGCTTCTAGAGGCTTTATACCCCTCGAAAATGACAAGAAAATAATCTGCTCTTTCTTTCTTAAAATCAACAACACAACTCATATGGCTCCGAACGTGCGGAGCGCTCAGAGACAAAATGCCCCGCTTCGCTTCCGTCCCCCCTCCCCTTACCTCTCAGAGAAAAGGGAAATCAATGCCCCGTTACACAACCCTTATACCAAAGTTCCATTAAAATATCAAAAACTATTTTAATATTTTCTGAAAACAAACAAAAAAAATCATTCCCAAAACACATACTTTTTCAAGGGAGGGCATAATTAACAACTGAGGACAATTTAACTGTAAAAAAAACCATGTTAATTATTTTGTGATGTTTACCAGTAATTTATAATATAAAAACAAATAAGAATATATTTAGATTTTAAAATAATAAATACGCTAACAAATTTTTAATTTTTGGGTGGGTTTTATGGACAATGACATAATTTTCCATACACATAAAATTATGGAGGTTGCGTGAGAACCTATATATTACTACATAGATTTCAACAAATCTCACTATACATTCTATGTATATAACAATATACATTTATCTTAATTCATAAACAGTTCATAAAAACAAAATGAACTATAATGAACCTGTCAAACAAAAAATATCATTATTCTGCAACTTTTTTTTGTTTTGTTTGTTTTAAAATGATATATTTCAACTTTTGGAAAAAAATATCATACATATTAAAATAAAAATCATGAACATTCTACATAAACATAAAATTACTGTGCACTAATTAATAGCTATAGAATGTTAAGATAACAGATTTAAAATAAGAAATTACATATAGATTTGTGGCATACCATTTTAATACCTTCACAGATAACCCGTCTTTGGGCACCACAAGTATATGCAGTATTAATAAAAAATTTGTTATCTTAAGAGAATAAAGAGGGGAATAATCAAATAATGGTAGAACCCAAAATGTACCCAAAAATGTATAATTCATCTTTAATCTCTTAAAATTTAAGAATATGTCACGTGAAAGGGTAAACTTTTATTAAACTTTTAAACAGCACCTTAACATAATTTCATACTACTATTTGGACTTTATTTTTTACGACTGAGCCAACCCTCTGGGTGTCAGAAATAATAGATATAAAAACATCAAATGCTACTTAAAAGAAAATTCATTTATTTATTTTTTTGTGAGCTGTATTTATTCCCAAAGCCCTCTTTCGAGGACCGTGGATGCAAATTTATTAAAAAACTATTGAAAATATAATTTGATGTGCTAGCACCGGAGCTCGCAAAGAACTGCTACTTCTTCCAAACGGTGATTGTGTTGAGGGGCACCCCTGCCCTGTGTGTGTAGGAGTGGTAAAGGTTGGTGTTGAGGTAGACACTCTGCACATTGTATATAAGAGAGGGGGGGGGGCATAGATTGTTACAAAAACTAGCATAGATTTTCCACAAAACTACAGTATAGTAGAGTACAGTAATTCTAAATGTTTAAAGTATGGTTTTATGTTGTTACAATAGCATAATATGGTAGATATATGTTTTGAGGATGTAACAAGAATACAACACAAAATTTTAAATAGCTAAGGGGTTAGTAACGCCGAGAAGTTATACATACATGTTAAAAGTTAATGATATATATCATTTAGAAAAAGTGGTAATAACGTTCTCATTGGCTATAGATAGATACTCACAGTGGACAGAACTGTGGACACAATGTTATAATATGTAATATAGTTAAAAACAGACATATGTCTACTTGAAATAAATCCAATATATCTTTGACGATGGAAATTTGAAACCCACGGGTCAATATTTCTCAGATATTCCCCCTATCTACGAACGGTCCAAAGTCGTTGATAATAATTAGGGAAAGGGTTGAAAATGGACATGAAACAGAAATATTAAAATCTTTTCTAAATTTTTACGATCCTGAAAGTTAATATTTACTGATATTTTCCAATAAATTTTTTCGTTCCGTCAAAATTTGGAAAAATAGCCAATATAGCTGTCTAGAAAGAACACGAAACCTCTACACCTAATATTTTCTCAGTGTTTTTTTTTACTTTTTATACAAATTTTTTTTAAAAATTAAATATTGATGAGTTTTTTATTTTTATAGAATGAATTATAAAAAAAATAATATTGGTTGATTGGTTTTTGCGATATCAGAACTCAGAACCATATCAGTTTTACTTTTAAACAATTCAATAAATATGAAAACTTTAAAAATTAAATATTGATGAGTTTTTTTTATTTTTTTAGAATGAATTATAAAAAAATAATATTGGTTGATTGTTTTTTGCGATATCAGAACCATATCAGTTTTACTTGTAAACAATTCAATAAATATGAAAACTTAGATATAAAATTTGTATAATAGATAAGACTTTTAAATAATTTATTCTCCCCTTTCTTTATTCCAAAAATCTCGATTTTTCTTTCATTGTCATATCCTAGTATTTATTATGTGTATTTGTATTGTCGTGTGAGTATGTGAGAGGGTTGTAAAGTACACCTTAGGAGATAAGACAATGGATGATAATCTTGTTATCCTTGTTTAGATTACATTTAATAGATGCCTATTGATTATAGGACATGTCAAAACATAAATACAAGGATATTTTAATTGGTTGGTTAAATTATTAACTTTTTATCTAACATTGGCTCAAATAAAAGTAAAATTTATTTTTTTAAAGCGAAGCTTTTCTATAATTAGGGTCGGTCGGTCCGTCCCTCCGTACGTCCGTTTAAGATAGATAGCTTTTATTTATTCATTAATTTAGAATTAACCGAACGCTAAGCAAGATAGATAAATTACCATCCCCCCCCTCTCCCTCACATAGCTGTTAAGACTTAAGATTTTTTGTTTCAGGCTTTCAGCATATCTACTCTATAATAATCCACCTTCCAAAGTTCCAACACCCTACATTCTCCAACCCTCCACCCTGCTTACTGTCTTCTACATTTCAACTCAACCATATATCAAACTTGCTAATATCATAAAGTGAAAGAAAAGTTAAAAAATAAACCACCAATAACCATTAAATAATGTATTAATCATTCTAACTCAAGTAATATGTACTAATTTAACCTAACATACTAACAAAACAATAATCATAACTTTTTTTACTTTAATGAAATAAATATTCTAAATAAATAAATAAACTATGTTGACTTAAATAAAATGAAAATAAATATTTTTATTTTATTTGGATTGGAGTTAGTTTTGTAAATTGTAACGTTTTGTCCTTGTTCTCTAAGGTCTCATATTTCTTGTATGATGAGTTGACCCTTAGCTTTATGAGGTCATAAATGTTTCCCCCCCCCCCCAAAAAAAAAACGCTGAATCGATAATAATTTATTACACTAGTGTAGTCTCACCCCTCCCCTATTTAAGAAATGTTGTCAATATATATATGCTAATGATATTGATTCACCCCTACCTCGCCCCCCCTAGTTTGAAGGTTGACCGTTACGATACAAATATTGACCCCTCCCCTCCCCCCCCCCACCCAAGAAATAACAATTCAAAACATATGGAAAATAGGAATTAGCGAAGCTTTTCTATAATTTGTGTTGGTTATAGACGTCAGTCTGTTCATCATTAATATGTTAGTATTACTATTTTATATAATTTATAGACAGAATACTTACTTATAATTTTGATTATACTTATGCATTTATGTTAATGTTCCCCCCCCCCCCCCCAAGAAATAACAAAACAAAACATATGGAAAATTCAAAATACTAGGAATTAGCGAAGCTTTTCTATAATTTGTGTTGGTTATAGACGTCAGTCTGTTCATCATTAATATGTTAGTATTTATATAATTTATAGACAGAATACTTACTTATAATTTTGATTATACTTATGCATTTATGTTAATGTTTTGCTTTAATGGATATTGTCATCCTTGTTAAAAATTTTTCACACATCCCAACACTTGATATTGACCCCTCCCCTCCCCCCCCCCCCACCCAAGAAATAACAAAACAAAACTTATGGAAAATACTAGGAATTAGCGAAGCTTTTCTATAATTTGTGTTGGTTATAGACGTCAGTCTGTTCATCATTAATATGTTAGTATTTTATATAATTTATAGACAGAATACTTACTTATAATTTTGATTATACTTATGCATTTATGTTAATGTTTTGCTTTAATGGATATTGTCATCCTTGTTAAAAATATTTCACACATCCCAACACTTCATATTTGAAGATATCTATAATATTATTAATCTTAATAATTTCTTGGAAACCGACAACAAAGAAAAATAGTAAAAATGGTGGTAAAAATGTAAATTGGTAGGGGGTAATGATTTCCTTGAAATTTCAATTGCTTACGGACCTTTGAAGTGACAACATATACTACAGTACAAATATCATCTACATTCTACATTATTTATATTTTATTTTGCTTCCGCTAGTATTTATTTTGTATTTTGTTGCATTGTTTTGCTATCGTTATGGCGGAAGGACAGAGAGTTGACCGCAGGCGCAACGTGATGTTGGATGTCGCTGATGATTTGGTTCCTTACGCCCCCCGTACTCTTCCCTTCATAGATCCAGAACCGGCTTTATACCCCGACCTGATGCCTGGCTGGTTCGCCCATTATCAGGTCCTACACAGATATTTTAAGGATATCTGTCGCCTGGTGTTCAGGTCGGGGTTTCAGTCGGTTCGTAATATGGAGGCGCTCTGGCTATTTGGTGAAGGAATTGGTATATACCAATTCCTTCACCAAGCCCTTCCATCTTCTCAGCGGACCCGCGAAGAAAATGAACAGGTTCTGTCCGAGTTGGAAGCCAAATGCAATGGTTATCGTGACTTAGTTATCCAGTCCTTAGATGTCTATGATCGTGCCATAAATTTGGATCGAACAGTGGATCTATCATCAGATTCAGATGAAGACGAACCCGATATCTCCGGCGATGTCAATCCATCTTCCGATGATGATGATATTGACGCCATCCTGGAACACGAAGGTGGCGCGAGCGCGAACTCTACCCGTGATGACTCTGTGATCATTATCGATTGATTGATGTTGCGTTGAGATCGTATTCCTGTGAATATTTAGATTCCACATAAATAACTTGACAAATAAATACAATACAAATATATGCTATAATAATAAAACTATGAAAAATAATTTTCTTATTTTTATTTAATTTAATTTGTAATTGCGATGCTGCTCTATAATATGAATTTCTTAATGTCTGTTACTAAGACTTGCGATGAGACTTGGTTAATAATTGTATGAATCTATCCTATAATATAAAGAAGTAAGCTCTGTTTGTCTGTAGCTAAGGATCTCACTAACCACTGAACCTATATGGTTCTCCTTTACAGTACAGCTTCGTATAGGTCCTTAGATGGTTTTAGGCTAATTCATTTTCATAAATAAGTTTGGATATGGTTTTAGGCTATTTTTCTGCCCTTTCATATCCCTTCGAATATAGAGCCTCTAAATGCTAGGGGCGCAGCCGTTTGTATCCAAGGAAGAGAGACGTTTCGTTTAATAAAAGATTATTGGTTGGGAGCTTATTAATTAGAATTAAGATTGTTTGTTAAATCGAAATCAGCAAAAATATTTCTATTTGATATAGTTTTAGTTTAGTTAGGTCGTTAAATATATGTTTACGAAATACTTATGTTTCTGCCGTGATTATTTGTGTACTTATTTTAACTTTGAAGACATAAATTTAAAATTATCAATAGCTATAGTATTTCTTGCATCGTTAAACGGCACGTCAGGGCTAAAAAAACTGGTAAATTAATTAAATGATTAATAGAACCAACTAAATAACTTATACAGTAACTTAAAAAGTTAAATAATAAATTATACAAAAACGTGAAAATTAACAAATATTATATTTTTTAGAAAGGGAAGAGGTACAACAGAACCATAATTAACCTGGCAAAGCTGGTCAGTAAAATTATGAAAAACAAGAAGCTGCGTCGCATTTTGGCGGAGAGTGGACAACGTATGCTTACCAGATACGTGGAGACGAGATGGAGCTCCAGAATGAACATGATCAAGCGGTTCTTGGAGATGTTTGACAACAAACAACTACTTCAGAAGGTGAAAAAATCCGTGCAGAATCAGAAAGGTAAACCCAAAAAAGTTAATTATAATTTAAACAACAATTTAAAACTAACAAAATTACCAACTTAAATTTCTCTCTGTCCCTTAATTAAACAAAAGAGAAAGGTAACAAATAGAAGTTTATTAAAATTTAAACTAAATAAATTATTTCTTCTCTCGTTCCCTTAATTAAAATTTAAAACTGTATATATCAATAGAATTAATTTTTAATTCTTATTTTAGTCAACAAGAAGTTTGACAATCTGTGGCCAACACCTGACCAGGTTCTTGCCCTCAGAGAAGTCCTGCAAGTGTTGGAGTGTGTGGATACCATGCTGACAATTCCCGCCCAAGCCCATGAGGCCACAATCGTCCAGATGTTCACCATGCTGGATACGGTGTTCTTTACCCTACAGACAAGTATGCCTGGCAACTTATTCGCCCAACGTGTATTCAAGTTCCTTCATCAAAGGGTGAACAAGATTATACGTAATAATGCAGGCTGGCAAGTCTGCCTCTACCTACACCCCCTGTCACGCAGTCATTTGGAAATGATTGCGAGTGGCACACAAAGCTTTACGGTGACACAGGATGAAGCAAAAACAATCTTACAACAAGCACCCAAAAATTGTAGGTTGTTGGGTGAACGGCTACACCGAATCTCACTGAGAGCCAACCTAAGTCCTGAAGAAAAGGCAGATGAAGAGGCCGACCTGCGTAGTGCTAATGCCGACGATGAGGATTCCCAAGCTGACGAGTACGATTCTCCAGCAACTGCACCTCCCACAGGTAAAGATATACAATATTAATTAAAATAGATAATAATAATAACATTAGTTAAATAATTCAATTATCATTTTTATTAATTATATTTATGTATTACAGGCATGATGACACCCCTCCAAAAGATGTTTTGGACAAAACAACAAGAGTTGAAACAAATTCAGGCTCAAGCAGCAGCCAAGAAGAAAAAGAAAGAACAATGTGACAAACAGAAGGATCCCCTGGACGTCATGAAGAAACACCTGAACGCTGGGCTGAAGGATTGGAATAATATAGATGAATCCAAGTTGCATGCCTTGACATACGGTTACCAACGTGAAGTCGATAAGATAAAGGAGGAAATTGCGAAAGTCAAAAAATCTAAGTCCAAGGATTTCGATGTTGAAGAACGCCAGAAACTGTACAAACAAGGAGCGATGACCGCAAGCCACAGGATGCTTACTACCAGGTATGAACATGTTGCAGAGCAGATATGTTATCCCCCTGGACTTGTCAGTTTGATGACCAACTTCAACAACCTTCCAGTTTCTAATGCGAGGTGTGAGAGAATTTTCTCACACCTCAAATTAGTTTACTCATCGAGGCGCTATAACCTAGACAGAGACACCATCCACGCCATCATGTTCTTGAAGATGAACAAGCTAGTCCCCAAGAAGACCCAAGCATTTTGGGATAGACAAGTAACAGTTACCAAGAAGACAGCAACCAAGGAACTGGAAAAGTGAATGAAATAATTTTTGTAAATATCTTTATCATATTAATTATGTTGGAAAGAAATAAAGTAGAAGTAAAAGTAAAACAAATAATTTAATGAAATAATTTTGTGTTTTTTAAATATCTGTATCATTACCATTATAAAATAAATGTTGTAATAAAACCCAAAAAACTGTTTATTGATATATTTATTTTTTTTGCAGTATTGTGATTTAATTTAACAAGGATGAATAATCAATAAGTAGCGAAGCCAAAAACATTACTCAAATCATACTTGTCTTGTGTCTTTATGCGTGGATGGTCTCTTGCTCGAGGTTCTAGAGTAAATAAGTTGGACATCAAATGAAAGTAAATACTAAATATCCAAAAATAAATTTGAATTTCAATTAAAGGGTGATGGAAAAAATGCGTACTTGCCGCTTCGCTTATATTATTGTACATTCAAACATCAGTAAACCAAAAATCAGACCAATCGGATAATTAGGTCACATAAAAATTTGTTGTTAAAATGTAAAAAAAATACGGACATTAATGTCAGAACTGAATTATCAGAATGCGAATATATAAGAGTCAAAGCAAAATTGTAAGTAAATTTGTTTAAAAACAGCTTGATAATCAGGTTTAATATGAGCGTACATTTAAAAACGAGTTTCAACGCAAAAAAACGCGGAGCCGAATCTAGAAATACGGCTGCGGATGTGTGTATATTTGGTAACATATGGTTTTTAAGTTTAATTTAAGGAAATAGACCGTTAAATCATAATATTATTACTGTAAAAACTCACTTTTAACTAATGTGGAGCCGAGCCGTTCTGAACGACGTAAAAAAATGCACGGAAATTCTTTTCGAACACAGGGATTCAATATTTTTAGGTAAGACTAAGACTTATCGATAAAACACACCCGATACTTTGTAATTTTGGAACGATATAAAAAAATAAAAAAAAACATAATTAAAAACAAAGTATGGAGCTTGCCGAATTATTCACAGTATAAAATCTGTGCGTTTAAAATTGAAATTACCAAAAGGCAAAATAAGAATAATTAAGTTATAACGAACAGACTTTTCACTTTATATTTACAAATTATTACAAAATCCTTACCTTAATATACTCTAAATGATTAGTGTTACCGCCTTCCGAAATAGAAAACATAGCCTATTATTTTGACGTGCATGTATTCTTATGACATTCACGCAAAACAATAGACTACAATAATCCTTTTCGGACGACAGTACAGAATTAGATCTTGTGTTGACTTTGTTTCTTTCTTCTTTTTTTTTATAACTATTTTTTCAATTGCAAATAATATTTATCACTTGTCATTTTATTGTATTAATATAATTCCATTTGAAGTTTTCACATTGTATATTAAATTTTTTATTATTTTTCACTTTTCTTTGTATCTAACTAACGCGTAGTATGACGTGTCAATACACTCTGAAATTCAAATAAGGACTGAAGAACTATGTGTGTGTGCACCTCATGGAGACACGAGGTAGAAATGTACATGGGTAATTAGAAACTTCAATATAATTTATTTTGTTATATTTACATTTTTTAAAATAAGATTTTTTAATATGTTTTGACCATGGTAAATAATAAAAATTTGTTGGAGGAATTTTTGTGTATATATTTATCCCTGATATAAATTGAACAGCATACACCGGAAACGGATGATATCAAATAACAGGGAATCTATAAAATTACAAACTATTATAAGTTAACTTTAATATATTTCATTATCGTTATATACTTTTTTTACGTAATGCAAAATTATACTTTTTTAATATTAGGAAGAATTTTTATTTTACCCTGTAAAAAAAGCAATGAAAAAAGTAAGACGTCTAAAATGTCGTATTCTTAACAGGTAGACTTTTTGGAGTAAGGAAATTATGTCATCACATTAATTTCATAGAAAGAACCTAAAAGTCTAATATATTTAGTAAATTTTATTTCGGAATTGTTTAACGAACATACTTCATTTAAGATTGCGTGATTTATTTCAGAAATAGAAATATACAACGTAAAAATTTATTATTTTTCAAAATCTAGTATTTATTTACGAAGCACTTCGTAAATAAATATTAAGAAATTTGAATATTTAGAAAAATATAAATAGGGAGCTATTTGTGAACGAACGGAGAGGGGAATATATATCATATTCTTGAAATAGAATTCTTGGCGACGTTAATTAATATTCCCCAATTTCAATATTATCATGTCTCTAAATTCCCTTTTGATTTTTCTCGAAATACGATACGTTTAGGGTTTGGAATACTTAATATTTTAAATATGTAGTAGACACATCATTGGTTAAAAACATGATAGCACATATAATGCAAATAGTTAGAACAGGTGAATAATGCAACAATAATGATAAAACATCAATAATATTCAACTGTTAGGAGTGTTACATAGATTGTTAATAATCAGATACACAGATAACTTAATACTTTGCAGTCTGATACAGTTTCTACTCAATATCTTAGATAGATAGTCACTAAATTGAAACATTGATTGAAGATGTATAAAACATTGCTTTGCTATTGTTTCTATTTACAGTTTGAACAATGCTGTTTTCATCTGTCATACTATTTTGGCGGAAAATTTAAATTGAAGATGCCAGAAACGATGTTGTCTGCAGCCTGACGCAATACATCCAATAAAGGATGCCTTTTACTCATTTTAATAAATGGCAGAAACCAATAGCCTGAGTAGTAGCCAGAGGATAAATAATGAGTAGCAACCAACAAATCTGTATCCTCAGCATAATGTTTAGTTCCTAGAAATCCCCTTTGTGAATGTTTGGTGTGTTGAACAGCGCAGCGGTTAGCTTGGGTCATCTTGTATCTTGGGGATGAAAGGAGGGGGAGGTAGGATAATATCATCTTACAAGCTTTATTTGACAGAATTTTTTGCAGACCAAAAAAGGTGGCTTCAATGTTTTTGTTGTATATTGCAGATTTTTTTGTTTGATGGTAAATGCCCAAAACACACGAATTGGTTTGGGTACCCGTACATTTTAAACCCATGTTTGCAATAAGTTGACTGTAAGGGTAAGATTGAAAAAAAAATCAATCTATACAGGAAAAACATGAAAGCGCCTGCTCGCCTCCGTTGTCTGTTCTGCAACTTTTATTCATTTTTATAGTTATATTTCTAAAACAAATATACAATTACTGTTCTTTAATTCAGTCCTGAGAAGGTTTTCATCCAGCCAGATTTAATCGGATTCTGAGTTAAGTTGAAAAATAAATTATTTTTAAAGAAGGCGTCTTAACTTTTTGGCTTTTTATTTAGAATAGCTAGCCGGTGCTTTTAGTACGTAGTAGATGTAAAATTTTCCATAGAATTCAGATATGCAATCGGTTTTTTTGTAGACCTCTTATTTTTGAAGTAATTTAAGTTTTTAAAAAAAAATAATTAAGTTGGTTTTAAGGTACTAAAACGCAACAAAATAAAAGAAGAAAATTGCCAGTATGAACAAAATAGTAAGATCTTTAATTTGACACCTTACTTTTTAAATTCTGTTGAGTAGTTATTGAAAAAATCTATTTTTTTAACCTCGTTTTAATTAAAACTTTAAACCTAAATATTTTCTCTAGAATGAGAAAAATATTACGAATCCATTCTAAGCAAAATTGAAAAAGTTTTATAGAATTATAATAAAAATATAAGTTTATTTTAAGAATCATAATTTTCGGCTTTAAAGGGTTGACTTGAGCAAAACCTGAACAAAACATAAACAAATGTACATACACTGTAACAGATATTTTTTAAACACAAGAAACAATAATGAATTTTTAACTGCATTGTTTTGAAGTTTATAAACAGATTGAAGCATATTTGTTCATAATTTTTCATTCTTTACATGTTATGTAAGTATCACTATTTTTATTGTAGTATCTATTGTATATGGGATGGGAGACCAGTTACGTGCACGCCGTCCATCCTGCACCGTGCATCAATGATCCTAGGAGCTACACCAGAAGAGTCCTACTGTGCTGGAAAGGTCCTAGGGTAGATGCCAGACTGAATTCTGGTCACTTCCCCCAGTTCAGGGGGTTTGGGTGGGGCTAACAATCCTTCCCTAGAAAAAACCTGCTCACGTTCAATCTGCACAAAGTAAAGACCAATTTAACTTTGGGCTCGGGAACGAAGTAGAGGTTGGAAACAACAATATGATGTTTGGCTGGGAAACCGCTAAAGGACCAGTCAGGCGGATGATTCTGAATTCCCGCAGACCAGCAAAAATTTGCACCTGGAATGTTCGGACAATGTTTCAGTCAGGCCAGACAGAAAACATTTGCCGAGAAATGCTTAAAGCCAAGGTTGATATCCTGGCTATCACCGAATCAAGGTGGACAAATAATGGAGAGTTTAAACATCATTCTGGCTTGAAAATACTTTACTCAGGCCATATGAATGAGGATCTAGGACATAACCAAGGGGTGGCTCTTATGCTGACCAAGCAAGCAGAGCAGGCCATGATCAGTTGGCAACCCCATGGTCCAAGAATCATGGAGGCTTACTTCAAATCCTCAGATAAAAACATCAATCTGAGAATAATAGTAGCATATGCTCCTACAGAACAAGCAGATACAGAGGTCAAAAACGAATTTTATGACCAGCTTGACTCTGTATTTAAGAATGGTCATAAAGAAAAGGACCTGACCATGCTCCTAGGTGATTTCAATGCTCAAGTGGGGAGTAATAATGAGAATTTAGAAGAAGTCATGGGCAGATATGGCCTAGGCTTAAGTAATGGCAAGGAAAATGACAATGGTGATAGACTTGTAAGTTTTTGTACTGAAAACAAACTTGTCATTGGTGGAACCATCTTTAAACACAAGAAGATTCATACTGCCACCTGGAGATCACCAGATCAAAGAACCTTTAATCAGATAGATCACATCTGTATATCTAGACGTTTTAAAGGTTCTCTCCTTGATGTCAGGGTTGAAAGAGGACCTGATGTTAATTCAGACCATTATCTTCTATCTTCTAAAGTTCGGCTTAGATTTAAAAAGCAGGACACAAAGCCTAACCCCAGGAAAAAGTATAATTTAACAACCCTTCAAAACTCTGAAAAGCTACAAGAGTTTAAGCTCACTCTAAAGAACAGATTTGAGTTGTTGACTCTTCAAGAGGATGATGGAGTTGAAGATATTTGGCAAGGTATCAAAAAAGTTTATAATGATACTAGCCAAGAAAAATTAGGTTTTAAAAAGGCTAACCAAAAGCCGTGGATCACTCAAAGATCCATTGATCTCATGGATCAAAGAAGAGAGGTAAGACAAAAGACACTCTCCAGAAACTCTCCAGAAGATAAAGACCTGTATAAAATGCTCAGCAGGGAAATCCAAAGAAGTGTCAGAATTGACAAAAAAGAACACTTGGAAAACCTTGCTATGCAAGCAGAAAATGCTTTTAATCAAAATAGAATGAAAGATGTCTATGAGATTACTAAGAGCATTGCAGGTAAAGTACACAAATCAGGATCACACATCAGGGACAAGGATGGTTCACTCCTTAAAACTGATGAAGATATTCTAAATAGATGGGCAGAGCACTTCACTGAACTGCTGAATCTTCCAGTTCCAGAGGAAGAAACTGAGATTCCACCCTCAGATGCACTTGACATTGACTGTCGAGCACCAAATCTATTGGAAATCAAGGAGGCCATTAAAAGTTTGAAAAATAACAAGGCCGCTGGACCTGATAACATCCCAGCTGAGGTCATAAAAGCAGACCTAGATACATCTGCTGAGGCATTCCTACCTCTGATCACAAAGATATGGAATGATGAGTTATGCCCAGAGGACTGGAAGAATGGACATATCTCAATACTAGCCAAAAAAGGAGACTTGACCCAATGTGGAAACTACAGAGGGATAATGCTCCTTTCAGTACCTGGCCGTATCCTTAGTAAGATTCTTCTTAATAGAATAAAGAAGAAGGTTAATGAAAAGCTAAGACCTAATCAGGCTGGATTTAGACCAAACCGTTCCACTATTGATCAGATAACCTCTCTAAGAATCATCATAGAGCAATCCAAGGAATGGAACTCTGAGCTTTTTGTAAACTTCATTGACTACAAAAAAGCATTTGATTCTTTAGACAGAAGATCTCTCTGGAAAATCTGCCGACACTATGGCATTCCAGAAAAGATAATCAATATCATTAAAGCTATCTATCATAAAGGAGGTGGAAATGTAATGTATAAAGGTAAACTATCAACCTTTTTTGAGATTGTTACAGGCGTCAGACAAGGATGCCTTCTTTCTCCCTTCCTTTTCCTCCTTGCCATTGACTGGATCATGAAGAACTGTGAAAGTAATGATGGCATTCGTTGGGAGCTATTTGGCAATCCCAAATATTTAGGAGATCTGGACTTTGCTGATGATATCGCTTTGTTAACAAGCAATAGAAGTCAAATGCAAAGAAGGACTAACAGGATAGCTGAAACTTCCAAGAAAGTTGGACTAGAAATAAATGTTCCTAAAACCAAAATACTCAGATTAAATGCAAATTCCCAAGAACCAATTACTATTGGAGACCAAATTCTTGAGGATGTAGATTGTTTTGAGTATCTTGGAAGTAAAATTGATGAAGCTGGAGGCACTTTAACAGATGTTAAAGCTAGAATTAACAAATCTAGGACAGCCTTTGCCAGCCTGAACAAAATTTGGAATTCCAACAACATCTCCATAAAGACCAAGTTAAGACTGTTCAAGTCAAATGTTCTCTCTGTTTTGCTGTATGGGGCTGAAACTTGGTTCCTAAACACAGCAGTGGTCTCCAAGCTACAGACATATGTCAATAAATGTCTAAGGAGAATCCACAAGATCTTTTGGCCAAATAAGATCACAAATGCTGAGCTTCTAGAGCGCAGTGATATGTCAGACATTAAACTGACAATAAAACAGAGAAAATGGAGATGGCTGGGGCACACTCTAAGGAAAGGGCATGATGATATAACCAATCAAGCCTTGACTTGGAACCCCCACGTAGGAAAGAGGAAACCAGGTAGACCAAAAACAACCTGGAGGAGGGAACTCTTAAGTGAACTGAAAGAAAAGAAAATTTCATCTTTCAGCAATGCCTCAAAACGTGCCCAAAAAAAGGAAGATTGGAGAACCATTGTGCATGGCCTACGTTCTGCCGAGAACTAAAAGGCAATGATGATGATCTATTGTATATATTGTATGAACATTATCCTTTTTTTTGTCAATTCTATTGGTTAAGTTTTGAGCTGAAGCTTCTTGATTTGTCAATTTTTGAGATTTTTGATTGGCTAGTTTAATAGTTACAATTAAGTGTTGCCTGTAGAAATATAATATTTTAGGCCATTTTTATTTTTTTAAGTTTTTACTTTTTTTCAATTTTGCTTACAATGGATTTGTAATATTTTTTCTGATTCTAAAGGTATATATGAACCCATATTTTTTATGTCTGTGTGAGAAAATATTTAAATTTAAAGTTTTTATTAAACCTAGGTTAAAAAATTAGATTACTTCAATAATTACTCAACAGAAATTAAAAAGTAAGGTGTCAAATTAAAGACCTTACTATTTTTGTTCATACTGGCAATTTTCTTCTTTTATTTTGTTGCGTTTTATTACCTTAAAACCGACTTAATTATTTTTTTAAAAACTTAAATTACTTCAAAAATAAGAGGTCTACAAAAAAACCGATTGCATATCTGAACTCTATAAAAATTTTTACATCTACTACGTACTAAAAGCACTGGCTAGCTATTCTAAATAAAAAACAAAAAAGTTAAGACTCCTTCTTTACAAAACCTCGCTTAAATATCGAGACTACTCTAAACAAATACATATACATAAACATAAATTTGATATCCTTATACTAAAGTAACAGGATGTTTGTCTGTTTGTTTGTCTGTGTGTCTCGAAGGATCTCGCTAACCGCTGAACCGATCGGGTTCGCCTTAACAGGGTAGTTTCTCATAAGTTAGGGAAGATTTATAACTTTTTTTTCTTGGGGGGTGGGAAACCCCAACCCCCCTAAAAATGAAAAATACCCCCCCCAAAAAAAAAATTCATTTTTTTTAACTAAAATTAAAAATAATGGCAGGGCACCCCCCCCCCAAAAAAAAAAAAAAAAATTTCCACCCCCCAAAATATTTTTTTTACTTTTTCTTTTAAAATCTAAAATAAGAAATTGGGTTATCAAATCTAGGGGCGTAGCCGCTAGTTAATATATATTAAACTGGTAGATTTTGACTATCTAAAATTTTCTAGCTGAGGATTTAACTAACTCCTACTTAAAAATTCCCTTATATGCTTTTAAAATTATTGTTCTTGTTCGATTTACAGGTTTGGTGAGGAAATATTGATTTATATATTTTCACGAAACCTCCCTGTCTAGAATTCATAGGTTTGGTGAAAGTAGCTGCACTGCTTTCTAAATAGATTCCATTGCAATTGTTAAATTTCGAGGTTTGGAGATTAATTATTAATCATTTTGTATTCACCAAACCTTTCAATTCCATTGTTTAAAGCTTTCAGTTCTGAATAACTCATGTAATACACAAGGAAGGTAGGGACATGTACTGTAAATTATTCTAGTATCAAAATATTATTAATCATGAAATGATAATAATTTTTTGGATCTTTTATTAATTTTTGCAGGCTTAATTCAAAATTGGTAGTGTCCTATTTTTCAAGACAATGATTTGATTAGAAAAGATTATTTTGTTTATAATTGTTTGGGAGGTACATTAATCTATCGTCCATTGTCTTATCCCTTAAGAACCCTGTTAAACAGTCAGTTTGATATTTGCTATTGCGTTTGTCTTAGGACATTTTTGCGGAAGGTATGACACGCCATGGAAATAAAACACGGAGGTTTAGAGATTAATTACAACTTATATTTTGTAAACAAGTTTCTGAGTAGAAATCACACAACCTCCGTAATACTAAGGATACTCTAAAATTACAATTGTCCACCGGGAGACAATTTTCAAAAGTAAAAATCTTTCTTTTTTCTCTAGGCATATTTCTATAAATTAGAAAATTGAATTTCTATTAAGAAAATAGTTTTTGTTTTTAAATTAATGACGGTTTTACAATATCATAAAAAATTCTAAATTTGACATGAATATTATAAGGTTAAGTAACAAAATTAATTCAAATTTTATCTAGTACTAAACTATCACAAATCTTAACAATACGAAAAACCTTTTTGCTTTAAATTTTAAGTATTATGTATAATATTTATTCTCATATATAAATTATAAAGTTTGCAACACATTCCTGAATAAGTTACATTCTGTTTTTGTATTAAGATTAATAAATTATTTTGTGCTTCTCATGGGAAAGAAAATTTTTGTTAAACTTCGAGGTTCCGCGATCATTTATTAGTAAACTTTCTACAAACCTCCCTACGTATAAGTTAAAAGCGGTGGCGCCCCTATAATCTTCTATAGGGCCTTTGCAACGGGAGACAAACATATAATCTAATATTAACATTTATATATTTCTTAAACATTAATATTAACATTTATATATGGAACTGTACTTCAATCCTACCATCCATAACGGCGATTTCTCTAGGTCTAAGCTATGAAAGTATTTAAGTACTCCACCAATATTGTTTTAAATCTTTACTTGAGCTAAAAGATCTTCTGTTAAATAAAATCATATTGCGATTCAGAGGTTTTAAAGTTATAGGTACGTTATACATATAAGAATTTTATAAATATTTCAATTTAATGATCACAATTTCCACAGATATATGATATGACAATTTACCCAGCGAAACTTTAAAAAAAGGTAGCATGGTACGTTGTTCGATATCTCAAATAGTAGCTTATGATAATTGCCACCTAATTTTTTGGCGAAAAAAATCGGTCTTTCAAGCAAAAGGTAGCATACGAGTTCGCCGTCGATATCGTAGCAGAGTAGCATAAATTAAGAGAAAGAGAGAAACATATCTTACTCTTTATTAAATTAAGCCGGGAATGGTATGATCTCTCTCTCGCTCGCTCTCGCTCTTTTAATTTATGCTACGATATCGATGGCGAACTCGCATTCTACCTTTTGCTTGAAAGGCCGATTTTCCAACGTTTATCGCCAAAAAATTAGTTGTTAATTCATGGCGAATGGGATTCGAGGTAGCAAAGGAATCGGTTCATATATTGCACAAGCTGGAAGGCGACTCTATGGCGAAATATCTTGCTGGGTTTTCTATTTTTTCCTTATCTTAACAATCTATTTGTAAGAAAAAATGTTCGAGGTTTTGTAAAGAATTATTTCCTTAAAATATGGCAATAAACATGTTGTGGGTGGATTATAACTTGGGTTTCAAATATTTTGTAGACAATTTTACTTTCTTCTTCTTTTTTTGTTTGAATTAGGACATAATTATTTTAAAAACTTGAATAAAATAATACATTTTAATAAAATATAAATAGATTTGTTTATTTATGTACCTGATAAAAAATGTATCAACCTTGTGCTATGAATCTACAAAATACACTTTATCTTTTAGGTGTTAGTCACACAACATGTATATTGAAGATCTAGAATGTAAAGAGTGTTTTTATTTTGTAGATTTTCTATTAAATTTTAATTTAAACTGAAAATGTTTACAAGTTAGCCTTGTGTGTTGAGATCTATGTGCGACAGAAATTTAGCCATTAGAATTCAAAACTTTTGGAACTCAACCCAATGAATTCTCGAGTGTTGGGTTAATTTTTAAATCTACAAAACTAAGTTCCATTATTTAGGAATGGCGGAGGTTTTGTGAGGATCCATCAGATATAAATTATCAAATAACAGGGAGGTTTGGTGAAATTTATAAAAAAAAAAATAGGATGAAAGCGTCTTTAGCAGCGAAGCTCTATTAGATGTAAACATTTTAGTAAAATGACAACAAAACGGTTAAACTAAGTGTGTTAAAAAAATAAGGTATTCATTGCAAATAATTCAAAAATATCTTTAATTAAGCAGTCAGTATATAAAATTAAATTTCTGTAAAGGAAAAATCCGCTGCTCCTCGATTGTTTATTTTACAAACAGACGGACAAAAAATTAATAGGTCATATTATTATATGGTCTTTTAAATCTTCACAACAAATTCTATACATCTATTTTTTAAAGCAAAAAAGAAAATCAAATTTCTTGTACTAATTTCCCAATTGGCGTCTGAAGAACAAACTGATAACCTAATTTATGATTAGAGTAGAGCTTCGCTGTGAAAGGTTGTATTGATGACTCGAGTACGGAGGTTTTGTGACCAACAAACATGATTATTGACTACCAAGTAATAATTTTCTAGATTACTTCTCAAAATATTTATATTCTAGGAAATTTTAATTCTTTCTCTCTATAATAAAAAAAATTCATTAATTCAAAAATATAAGCATTGTAATATTCTTCCTAAATTACCAAGGTTGGTTGTAAATTTTAAAAAAATTAAAACGTTAATTTCCCCTATAATTATATAGTTATATTAATACAACATGTTTTTTTTTATTTCTTACATCTGCAGGGTGTCCCTCGTAAACTCGTAAAAAATATACAAGGTAATACATAACAGGCTGAATTTAGTAAATATAAGACTAATCCACAAGAAAAATATGCCTTAGTTAACTTTAAAAGCAGCTGGTGGTCAAACGGTGGATCACAAAGACTTACTCCAGACATTATAAGAACTGGCATTGTAGTATAATTTAAAAATCTGGTATATTTCAGGTTCTTGTGTGCATTTAAAGCAAGCTCTCATGAAAAATTAACAAAGAAGATCAATATTATGCCTATTTTTACATATTGTTCACTTATATTACACACTTATTTATTTTACGAAGATAGCTCAAATATTAGGGGAGTAATAAGCGTTTTAAAAAAAAACAGTTTACGAGGGACACCCTGTATATATTATATGTCAAATATGTTGTGTTATTAATTTCTATCCAAATTCACGCAATCTGTATTACAGCTATAACAATAAACTCTTTTTCAGTTTCTTCAAAAGGTCAAACAAATAACAAAACGGTTAAAATTTTTCATTTTTTCAAAAGTCAATTATTAACGTCGAAATTTTGCTAGTCTGTGACGTTTGCTTCACAGAAGATAATGGCCAGTTTTGCCAAAATTGCCGGAATAGTTATTTCTCGTATCGTATTATAAACGGCTTTCCGCGGATATAGAATGTACAATTATGAGATTAAAACTAGTTTTTTTTTAGCCCCGTGGTGCCGAAGGCACCGGGTAAAAAAACTAGTTTTAATCTTATGATTGTACATTTCTATATTCGTAGAAAACTGGATATAATACGATGCTAGACATAGTTTTTTCGTATTCATGAGAACCGTTTCCTATCCACCGGATTCAAATGAATACGAGAAAAAAGTTTTCTACTTTTTTTGTATTACACTTATTTACACTTATTATTTATTTATTGAAGTAAACTACGAATATCATTTGAGTATTTCATACTTCATTTTAAATATCCAAGAATTAGAGTAAAATAAAACTAAAGTCATAGTTGATGTGTAAGTTGGTTTTCATAAAATTAAACAAAAATAAAGTTTTCGCAATTGACCTCCTTAAAATAAACTAAAATATAAAATCGAATGCAATGCTAACATTTTCCTCTTTATTTAAAGAAATTAGAACCAAAGATCTCGTCCTCTAACTTCTAGAACCAAAGATCTCGTTCTCTAACTTCTAGAATATGCTATGGGCACATCCGCCAGTATATAGAATGTTTAATTCATATTTTGACGAATTTATCAACTAATACTTTTTGTTTGTGGGGGTATGTGTAGGGTTCAGGGGTACTTTCTCTCTTACTTTTATATTTAGTATTTAATTTAGCATATTTCTAACGTTTTCCACATTAACAACCCACTATAAACTTTAGTTTTAAAAGGAAAAAGATTTCTTTGGGAATAGGAAGGGGAAATTCTTTTTCTCGTATTTATTCGAATCCGGTGAATAGGAACCGGTTCTCATCCATACCAAAAAACTATGTCTAGCATCGTATTATATCCAGCTTTCTACGAATATAAAAATGTACAATCATAAGATTAAAATCAGTTTTTTTAGCCCGTGCCTTCGGCACCTAGGGGCTAAAAAAATGGTTTTAATCTTATAATTGTACATTCTATATCCGCGGAAAGCCGTTTATAATACGATGAAAGAAATAACTATTATGTATAGCTTTGAAATCGATTTATATCCGCTATATTAATAACCATTTCTAAACCACACTGAAAAATCATGTATAGTATCGTATTTTAGACAACTTTCTTCAAATAACAAATTATAATATCAATATCAGTTTTGTTAGTCCCTTAGGTCTTTTAAAACTGATCAATTAATCTTGTTCTTTTTTTCAAAGCGAGAAATAATAAAAGTTTAATTAAATTTTGAGCAGGTATAAATTATCTTCATTTTGTGCACACTTTCTCTAAATTGAGATTATTAAAAATTAAAATATTTCATTATAAAAATTATTAAGACAGCGATTGGACCAGTCTAATTGTCAACGTGGTCTAATGGAATTCAGACTGGTGCATTCGTTGGCCATTAGATGTACTTATATATATTTAGGTCAATATGTATTTATGTACTACATTTTGTTAAGTATTGCCATTATCTATAAGTTACTTATCATTAAACTGTCTTGTGTGTTTGTTAAAATTGTTTTGTCATGTATTTAGGATATTGATTTTATCATGTTCTGAACTAACATTGTGTGTAAGATGTTAAGTTTGAGTTTTTTTTGGTAAGTTGTAGCGCTACCTAGCGTGAAATTGTTGTACCATAATGTAATTCTTGAAAGTCGAGCTAGAGTAGTGGCGGTCTTCTCAATAAGTTTTCTTTTAGAGTAAACTAGACTAGACTGATACAAAATGCGTCCAAATCTTATTAATACCATTTGTTTATAGGCCAAAAAATGTATGCTAATTACAGGAAAAAGGGAATGTTATTCTGACAAAATAAAAGTTTTACTCCAACATTTATCAAAAAATATTAAATTTGCGGCATTTTCAATTGGAATTAATTGGCTGAATATCAGTCCTTAGCTAATTGAATCATTATTAAAATTAAAATCAACTAAAATGTGCGCCTCTTAGATTGTCTTCTCAGGTTTATTTGACAACTGAATTATAAAAAAAAAATATATCCTAATTGCATGGTCAGCTGATGTCTCACTACGGATCCCTGCCGAGATCGGATTTTTATCTTTGAACAGACTAAATGTGTATGACTGAGACACATGGCATGACATTGCATACACAGATACATGGACAATATGTTTGTTTAGCTGCCAATACTTATGTTTTGTTCACGTTGATTGCTACGCTCAACAAGAAAAAGGTGTCTGCGCCCCCGGGTGGGCTCGAACCACCAACCTTTCGGTTAACAGCCGAACGCGCTAGCCGATTGCGCCACGGAGGCAAGTTGATGATGCTGGTATCGAAATAATTGAGAAATATGCCAACATGGTTAAATAATTGTACAATTGAGAAAGCCAGTTTGGAAAATGCTTTGTTTAAGTTTGCACTGCTAAACACATCATACATCCTTCCGTTATGGTCTAGTGGTTAGGATAGCTGGCTCTCACCCAGCAGGCCCGGGTTCGATTCCCGGTAACGGAAAACTTTTTTCCCCCCTCTTGTGCGCTTGTCCAAGTGTAGTTGAGTTGGTATAGCATCGAATTTCTCGAGAGAAGAAAAGGCAATAATTGAACAAAACTTCCGACGAGGATGGGATTCGAACCCACGCGGGCAGAGCCCATTGGATTAGCAGTCCAACGCCTTAACCACTCGGCCACCTCGTCAACTAGGAGGAGTCAGGCCGAAACTTGGGAAGCCCTTGATGTTTGCATGAAAGAATGAGATCCTGGTGGTTCAGCAGTTTTTAGAGAAGAAAAAGATTTCCCACGCCGGGAGTTGAACCCGGGCCTCCTGGGTGAAAGCCAGATATCCTAGCCGTTAGACCACGTGGGATCATGTTTCCGTCCGGGATCGAACCGGAGACCTTCTGCGTGTTAGGCAGATGTGATAACCGCTACACCACGGAAACTCTGTGGTATAGTGCCAACTAAGGTGGGATGTTATGAAATCACGGAAAAGGCTGGCCTTTGTGGTATGTACACTAGAACATTTGTGCCTTTGTCACTGTCTCTAGCCGTGATCGTCTAGTGGTTAGGACCCTGCGTTGTGGCCGCAGTAACCCAGGTTCGAATCCTGGTCACGGCAGTGACAATTTTTTCCTTTCCCTGTCACATCGTGACTTTGAATTTGGAACTGGGAGCCCATGTCATGAAGAAGCGTCAGTGGTATAGTGGTGAGCATAGCTGCCTTCCAAGCAGTTGACCCGGGTTCGATTCCCGGCTGACGCAGAGCTGAATTTTTAAGCCATGGTATGTGCCGTAATTGGCCAATACTGCTTCCAAATTGTGCAACAGAGATCACCAAGCCTCCGTAGCGCAGTAGGCAGCGCGTCAGTCTCATAATCTGAAGGCCGTGAGTTCGAGCCTCACCGGGGGCAGACTTCATTTTGATCTTAATATGTCTAATGCGTGTAGTGATGGAAAGGAAAACGAAAGTTTAGGCCTACGACACCAAGTATTCCCAGGCGGTCACCCATCCAAGTACTAACTTGGCCCAATGTTGCTTAACTTCAGTGATCGGACGAGAACTGGTGCTTTCAACATGGTATGGCCGTAGACATTGATGATGGGCAATGCAACGGAATGAGTCAATCCTTTTCTGCTGCGATGGCGTAGGGATTAAGCACAAGGTACTACAAGACAAGCAGTCGGCTTCAGGGCATTAGGGGTAGCGTGGCCGAGCGGTCTAAGGCGCTGGTTTAAGGCACCAGTCCTTTCGAGGGCGTGGGTTCGAATCCCACCGCTGCCAAAGCTTTTTCCTCACTTTAGAATTATTGTTGGCTGAAGTGGCTGTTATTCGGTTTGTTTTTGTTTTGATTGTATCTCCGTCCCCTAGGCAGACTGGGGTCAATCATTTGTTTGTCTCCATACATGATGAACAGGTTTCATGAGCTATGGCAAAATGTTGCTTGGAGATGCGGGGTATCGATCCCCGTACCTCTCGCATGCTAAGCGAGCGCTCTACCATCTGAGCTACATCCCCTTCTTGCTGTTGATGTCCGAAAGCAAGTATTTGAATCTTCTGTCTCGGGAAATCAAAAGGTCGCACAGCAACTGTGGTTAAATTGACAAAGCAATTCCTCACCCGACAGCTACCTTCGATAGCTCAGTTGGTAGAGCGGTGGACTGTAGTTGTTACTCTGCGAGCAGATATCCATAGGTCGCTGGTTCAAATCCGGCTCGAAGGAACTAACCTTTTTCGTCCTTTTTTTCATATTTTCCATCGGAACACGAACACGGTGTTAGCTTTGAACACCAATGCTCAACGACATCGGTGTCAGCATCGAGTGTAACCGACATTAGAAAGCCAGGACATGATGTTGCTTAATTTTTTTCATTTTCCCTGGCGTCTATCCATTCCTCGATAGTCTAGTGGTGAGGATCTCCGCCTGTCACGTGGAAGGCCCGGGTTCGATTCCCGGTCGGGGAGAATGCAACTTTTTGACAGGACAGCTTGAGAGACATGCATTTCATCGCTCCAGCTTTATGATAGAAGGCAATTTGGTTACATAATTTACCTCCAATACCATTGAGCCCGGGTAGCTCAGTCGGTAGAGCGTTAGGCTTTTAACCTAACGGTCCAGGGTTCGAGCCCCTGCTCGGGCGCTACCCTTTTGCACAGACGTGCACTTAAATCACTTTGTCAGCAAATTAAAAGGAGTATGGCCCGTAGGGGGATCGAACCCGTGACCTTCGCGTTATTAGCACGACGCTCTAACCAACTGAGCTAACGGGCCTACACACGGTTGTTGGACTAAAAACTTTGCATTGATATAGTGTATTTGCATAGCTTGTTGCTTGTGGCTGCCTACACCGTGAGTCAACAGTCAGTTTGGCCGAGTGGTCTAAGGCGCTGCGTTCAGGTCGCAGTCCACTTCTGTGGGCGTGAGTTCGAATCTCACAGCTGACAAACTCCTTTTTCCTGTCCATTGTGTGTGCGTGCTGCTCTATTTTGGCAGCAAACCAAATATACATAAAATGTTTGACTCAACCAGACAAGGATAGCAGAGTGGCGCAGTGGAAGCGTGCTGGGCCCATAACCCAGAGGTCCGTAGATCGAAACTACGCTCTGCTAAAACCCAATTCTTTTCTTCTGTTCTGTTCTCTTTTCTTTATTTCAGACGTCAACAGGGACCACAAATGTGTCCCCGCACCCCAACACGACCCATTAGCGCAGAGGATAGCGCGTTGGACTTCTAATCCAAAGGTCCTGGGTTCGATCCCCAGATGGGTTGCAAACTGTTTTGCCAGCCAGTAAGATGTCAGGATGGCCGAGTGGTCTAAGGCGCCAGACTCAAGGCATAATCCTTGCTCTGCAATACGGAGTAGGCTCTGGAGAATTCTGGTCCTCGATGAGGGCATGGGTTCGAATCCCATTTCTGACAAACAACTTTTGGCATTAATTTTCTGCAACTGCCACCCTCCCACTCAAGGAAGTATCGCCATCAAAACGCAGAGCTAAGATTGACCACAATTGTTTGCTTGTTTCACCGCACACGGGGATATAGCTCAGTGGTAGAGCATCCGGCTGCAGTCCGGCAGGTCCTTGGTTCAACTCCGAGTGTCCCCTTAGGTGAAACTTTTTTTGGTTTAGCACATTGCAACCTTGCATCCAGAAAAAAAAAGAAAGAAAAATCAAGGGCCAAACCGGGATTTGAACCCGGGACCTCCTGCACCCAAAGCAGGAATCATACCCCTAGACCATTTGGCCGCCCGGTTAGGTTAAGTCAACAGTGATTTAATACACTTGATGTAACTTTGACTGCTTTAATAAAGTCTGGCATTGAAACCAACATGATTCAGATGTTTCTCTGGATGTTGCACAGTTTTCTAATTCATATCAGACCTTTCTGTCCATATAAATAACACATAAAACCAACCGCTGGTTCATAGTTGGTAAAAATGATTAACTGAACCTAAAATTTTGGGGAGGAATAAAGATATTCAAGATTTAATTTTTTGTTTTCAAAATAAAGATACTAAGAAAGAGAGGTAATGTCTGATTGAGCCAATAAATGAATCGCATCGGAGCATACATGAAATCTCATTAGTTGAATTAAACTGAAGGTTTCTAGTTTTTTTCATGAGAGTTAATTTGAGCTGTTCTTTCAACTATTACTCGAATCAAGTCCATCTCATGAAGTGCTGCCTTCATATTGTTGTTTCACATCTATGTTTTATCTGTGCATTAATAATAAATATGCTTCATCTATTGCAATCGTTGTAAAATAATAAAAATCTCTTTATGAATTTAAGTTAATAAAATCATATTTTTTTCTTGGGTTTCAATAAAACAAAAAAATAATATCTCGGACTTCTAAAGTCTTTTTATATGTTTCCTCACTGTTTGGCCACTACTTGGTCACAAATGCTCAAAACACAAACCTTTTTCGACCTAAGATACTCAATTGGTTCCTTCTACAAGTCCAATCCATCAGTTTTGGGATGTCTTTATATTTCAAGATAAATTTATGAAAAAGGGAAATTTGGGTGTTGCCTATTGTATGCACAGATACCATTAAATCAACAGAAAAAAATACTTATTTGTACTTTTCTCTCATCTTTAAAGTTTGATTCTGTTAAATAACTATTCTTGAAGGAGAGCTGCTGACCTCCAGTGTACATGGCTTAGTCAAATGCATATTAAACATAAAAATTTTCCCAAAAAGCACATAAAAAAAGTCTCTCAATGGGTTAGAAAAATAGAATAATTTTGAAACTTAGATTTAAGTTAAACAAATTATTTTTCTAGTACATTACATTAAAATACTTTGTTTGGGGCAAATTTTTACCTTTAACGTGTATTTGACTTAACCATGAACACTGGAGGTCAGCAGCTGTCCTCTTGAGCGATAGAATGCATAAATCCCTTAGACAATAGTTAATTCAACAGAATTCAAACTTTGAAAATGGGAAAAAAGTATAGGTTTTTTCAGTGCAATTTATTTTGGATCTTGTTAACGCGATTGCTGCGCATTTCCTGGCATTATTCTGGCAAGGATTGGTACTCGAAAACTAAATATTTTCCATCTTTGAGTACGCCAGTGACAAGCGGATTTCATTTGAATGTTGTTTGTTGGAACTCTTGCTATTCTGGTTCAGGTTCTTGCAAAATGAATTGCTGCAACGTCCGGGAATCGAACCCGGGCCGCCCGCGTGGCAGGCGAGCATTCTACCACTGAACCAACGTTGCTGGCACATAGGGAAAGGACAATTTGTGGCTCTTTGTAACCCCCCAAACAGCCCATGACCTATGGAGAGAAGGGCAAAATGTTATCCGCAGTCGGTAGGATTCGAACCTACGCTCCCAGAGGGAATCTGATTTCTAGTCAGACGCCTTAACCACTCGGCCACGACTGCAATCCATTGATGGGGGCACATTTGGCGGCATTCTCATACAGTAGAATAACTTGGATTAGCTTAGCTTGCCACTTCACACAGGTTTGCAAGCAGCCCGGCTAGCTCAGTCGGTAGAGCATGAGACTCTTAATCTCAGGGTCGTGGGTTCGAGCCCCACGTTGGGCGACCATTCCTTTTGGTGTGTTTCCCACTTAGCTGCAACGAGTATGAGGTGCACACTCATGGACCCACCAGCAGAAAGGGCGCCATGGCTTAGTTGGTTAAAGCGCCTGTCTAGTAAACAGGAGATCCCGAGTTCGAATCTCGGTGGTGCCTCAACTTTTTTTGACCAACCCAACTGTCAAAAGAAGGCCTCTGAAAGATTTCACTGCTCACATTTTGCCCAAGATACAGGAAAAATGAAGCGAAACAAACAGTTCAACAAAATGCCGCGACCCGGGATCGAACCGGGGACCTTTAGATCTTCAGTCTAACGCTCTCCCAACTGAGCTATCACGGCCTGTGCTATGTTCTTGGCGACCCAAGCGGAAACGCAGCAGCATAGCATTTCAAAAAGAAAAAGTGGCCTGACAGACGAAAACAAACGAACAAACAGAAAAAGAGACAGGTCCTACCGAGATTTGAACTCGGATCGCTGGATTCAGAGTCCAGAGTGCTAACCATTACACCATAGGACCTTCACATCTAGCGATGTCAAGATGCACGTACAGTTTTCCAATCGTTTTCCCATTGAAAAGAAAAAGGTAAAACAACTGGAACATATTTGCAGAAACCCTGAAATTAGGGCCAAACATGACCAATCCAAAAAGCAAGTGGGCTCGTCCGGGATTTGAACCCGGGACCTCTCGCACCCTAAGCGAGAATCATACCCCTAGACCAACGAGCCAGCTGTTGAGTGGTAACAGTGCGTGTGGGTATTTATTTGACATGCCTGCGGAAGGAGACTCACCTTTGAACGAGGACCTTCAAGAAAGAAGAAGAAAAAACAGACTGTTTGGTTCCTGCCGGGATCGAACCGGCGACCTTGTCCGTGTGAAGGACACGTGATAACCACTACACTAAGGAACCTTGCTGGTAGAGAGGCAAATTCTTTGTTTGAAATATTGAGTTGTAGCAAATGTGGTATGGATCTGTCCCAACGGTGTACTACAGGGTCTCGTGGCGCAACGGATAACGCGTCTGACTACGGATCAGAAGATTGCAGGTTCGAATCCTGCCGAGATCGGATTTTTATCTTTGAACAGACTAAATGTGTATGACTGAGACACATGGCATGACATTGCATACACAGATACATGGACAATATGTTTGTTTAGCTGCCAATACTTATGTTTTGTTCACGTTGATTGCTACGCTCAACAAGAAAAAGGTGTCTGCGCCCCCGGGTGGGCTCGAACCACCAACCTTTCGGTTAACAGCCGAACGCGCTAGCCGATTGCGCCACGGAGGCAAGTTGATGATGCTGGTATCGAAATAATTGAGAAATATGCCAACATGGTTAAATAATTGTACAATTGAGAAAGCCAGTTTGGAAAATGCTTTGTTTAAGTTTGCACTGCTAAACACATCATACATCCTTCCGTTATGGTCTAGTGGTTAGGATAGCTGGCTCTCACCCAGCAGGCCCGGGTTCGATTCCCGGTAACGGAAAACTTTTTTCCCCCCTCTTGTGCG
>NC_137264.1:25527363-25529863 GCF_053477335.1 Acartia tonsa | reverse complement strand
CGAGCCCCACGTTGGGCGACCATTCCTTTTGGTGTGTTTCCCACTTAGCTGCAACGAGTATGAGGTGCACACTCATGGACCCACCAGCAGAAAGGGCGCCATGGCTTAGTTGGTTAAAGCGCCTGTCTAGTAAACAGGAGATCCCGAGTTCGAATCTCGGTGGTGCCTCAACTTTTTTTGACCAACCCAACTGTCAAAAGAAGGCCTCTGAAAGATTTCACTGCTCACATTTTGCCCAAGATACAGGAAAAATGAAGCGAAACAAACAGTTCAACAAAATGCCGCGACCCGGGATCGAACCGGGGACCTTTAGATCTTCAGTCTAACGCTCTCCCAACTGAGCTATCACGGCCTGTGCTATGTTCTTGGCGACCCAAGCGGAAACGCAGCAGCATAGCATTTCAAAAAGAAAAAGTGGCCTGACAGACGAAAACAAACGAACAAACAGAAAAAGAGACAGGTCCTACCGAGATTTGAACTCGGATCGCTGGATTCAGAGTCCAGAGTGCTAACCATTACACCATAGGACCTTCACATCTAGCGATGTCAAGATGCACGTACAGTTTTCCAATCGTTTTCCCATTGAAAAGAAAAAGGTAAAACAACTGGAACATATTTGCAGAAACCCTGAAATTAGGGCCAAACATGACCAATCCAAAAAGCAAGTGGGCTCGTCCGGGATTTGAACCCGGGACCTCTCGCACCCTAAGCGAGAATCATACCCCTAGACCAACGAGCCAGCTGTTGAGTGGTAACAGTGCGTGTGGGTATTTATTTGACATGCCTGCGGAAGGAGACTCACCTTTGAACGAGGACCTTCAAGAAAGAAGAAGAAAAAACAGACTGTTTGGTTCCTGCCGGGATCGAACCGGCGACCTTGTCCGTGTGAAGGACACGTGATAACCACTACACTAAGGAACCTTGCTGGTAGAGAGGCAAATTCTTTGTTTGAAATATTGAGTTGTAGCAAATGTGGTATGGATCTGTCCCAACGGTGTACTACAGGGTCTCGTGGCGCAACGGATAACGCGTCTGACTACGGATCAGAAGATTGCAGGTTCGAATCCTGCCGAGATCGGATTTTTATCTTTGAACAGACTAAATGTGTATGACTGAGACACATGGCATGACATTGCATACACAGATACATGGACAATATGTTTGTTTAGCTGCCAATACTTATGTTTTGTTCACGTTGATTGCTACGCTCAACAAGAAAAAGGTGTCTGCGCCCCCGGGTGGGCTCGAACCACCAACCTTTCGGTTAACAGCCGAACGCGCTAGCCGATTGCGCCACGGAGGCAAGTTGATGATGCTGGTATCGAAATAATTGAGAAATATGCCAACATGGTTAAATAATTGTACAATTGAGAAAGCCAGTTTGGAAAATGCTTTGTTTAAGTTTGCACTGCTAAACACATCATACATCCTTCCGTTATGGTCTAGTGGTTAGGATAGCTGGCTCTCACCCAGCAGGCCCGGGTTCGATTCCCGGTAACGGAAAACTTTTTTCCCCCCTCTTGTGCGCTTGTCCAAGTGTAGTTGAGTTGGTATAGCATCGAATTTCTCGAGAGAAGAAAAGGCAATAATTGAACAAAACTTCCGACGAGGATGGGATTCGAACCCACGCGGGCAGAGCCCATTGGATTAGCAGTCCAACGCCTTAACCACTCGGCCACCTCGTCAACTAGGAGGAGTCAGGCCGAAACTTGGGAAGCCCTTGATGTTTGCATGAAAGAATGAGATCCTGGTGGTTCAGCAGTTTTTAGAGAAGAAAAAGATTTCCCACGCCGGGAGTTGAACCCGGGCCTCCTGGGTGAAAGCCAGATATCCTAGCCGTTAGACCACGTGGGATCATGTTTCCGTCCGGGATCGAACCGGAGACCTTCTGCGTGTTAGGCAGATGTGATAACCGCTACACCACGGAAACTCTGTGGTATAGTGCCAACTAAGGTGGGATGTTATGAAATCACGGAAAAGGCTGGCCTTTGTGGTATGTACACTAGAACATTTGTGCCTTTGTCACTGTCTCTAGCCGTGATCGTCTAGTGGTTAGGACCCTGCGTTGTGGCCGCAGTAACCCAGGTTCGAATCCTGGTCACGGCAGTGACAATTTTTTCCTTTCCCTGTCACATCGTGACTTTGAATTTGGAACTGGGAGCCCATGTCATGAAGAAGCGTCAGTGGTATAGTGGTGAGCATAGCTGCCTTCCAAGCAGTTGACCCGGGTTCGATTCCCGGCTGACGCAGAGCTGAATTTTTAAGCCATGGTATGTGCCGTAATTGGCCAATACTGCTTCCAAATTGTGCAACAGAGATCACCAAGCCTCCGTAGCGCAGTAGGCAGCGCGTCAGTCTCATAATCTGAAGGCCGTGAGTTCGAGCCTCACCGGGGGCAGACTTCATTTTGATCTTAATATGTCTAATGCGTGTAGTGATGGAAAGGAAAACGAAAGTTTAGGCCTACGACACCAAGTATTCCCAGGCGGTCACCCATCCA
>NC_137264.1:25507363-25524863 GCF_053477335.1 Acartia tonsa | reverse complement strand
TAAGAAAGAGAGGTAATGTCTGATTGAGCCAATAAATGAATCGCATCGGAGCATACATGAAATCTCATTAGTTGAATTAAACTGAAGGTTTCTAGTTTTTTTCATGAGAGTTAATTTGAGCTGTTCTTTCAACTATTACTCGAATCAAGTCCATCTCATGAAGTGCTGCCTTCATATTGTTGTTTCACATCTATGTTTTATCTGTGCATTAATAATAAATATGCTTCATCTATTGCAATCGTTGTAAAATAATAAAAATCTCTTTATGAATTTAAGTTAATAAAATCATATTTTTTTCTTGGGTTTCAATAAAACAAAAAAATAATATCTCGGACTTCTAAAGTCTTTTTATATGTTTCCTCACTGTTTGGCCACTACTTGGTCACAAATGCTCAAAACACAAACCTTTTTCGACCTAAGATACTCAATTGGTTCCTTCTACAAGTCCAATCCATCAGTTTTGGGATGTCTTTATATTTCAAGATAAATTTATGAAAAAGGGAAATTTGGGTGTTGCCTATTGTATGCACAGATACCATTAAATCAACAGAAAAAAATACTTATTTGTACTTTTCTCTCATCTTTAAAGTTTGATTCTGTTAAATAACTATTCTTGAAGGAGAGCTGCTGACCTCCAGTGTACATGGCTTAGTCAAATGCATATTAAACATAAAAATTTTCCCAAAAAGCACATAAAAAAAGTCTCTCAATGGGTTAGAAAAATAGAATAATTTTGAAACTTAGATTTAAGTTAAACAAATTATTTTTCTAGTACATTACATTAAAATACTTTGTTTGGGGCAAATTTTTACCTTTAACGTGTATTTGACTTAACCATGAACACTGGAGGTCAGCAGCTGTCCTCTTGAGCGATAGAATGCATAAATCCCTTAGACAATAGTTAATTCAACAGAATTCAAACTTTGAAAATGGGAAAAAAGTATAGGTTTTTTCAGTGCAATTTATTTTGGATCTTGTTAACGCGATTGCTGCGCATTTCCTGGCATTATTCTGGCAAGGATTGGTACTCGAAAACTAAATATTTTCCATCTTTGAGTACGCCAGTGACAAGCGGATTTCATTTGAATGTTGTTTGTTGGAACTCTTGCTATTCTGGTTCAGGTTCTTGCAAAATGAATTGCTGCAACGTCCGGGAATCGAACCCGGGCCGCCCGCGTGGCAGGCGAGCATTCTACCACTGAACCAACGTTGCTGGCACATAGGGAAAGGACAATTTGTGGCTCTTTGTAACCCCCCAAACAGCCCATGACCTATGGAGAGAAGGGCAAAATGTTATCCGCAGTCGGTAGGATTCGAACCTACGCTCCCAGAGGGAATCTGATTTCTAGTCAGACGCCTTAACCACTCGGCCACGACTGCAATCCATTGATGGGGGCACATTTGGCGGCATTCTCATACAGTAGAATAACTTGGATTAGCTTAGCTTGCCACTTCACACAGGTTTGCAAGCAGCCCGGCTAGCTCAGTCGGTAGAGCATGAGACTCTTAATCTCAGGGTCGTGGGTTCGAGCCCCACGTTGGGCGACCATTCCTTTTGGTGTGTTTCCCACTTAGCTGCAACGAGTATGAGGTGCACACTCATGGACCCACCAGCAGAAAGGGCGCCATGGCTTAGTTGGTTAAAGCGCCTGTCTAGTAAACAGGAGATCCCGAGTTCGAATCTCGGTGGTGCCTCAACTTTTTTTGACCAACCCAACTGTCAAAAGAAGGCCTCTGAAAGATTTCACTGCTCACATTTTGCCCAAGATACAGGAAAAATGAAGCGAAACAAACAGTTCAACAAAATGCCGCGACCCGGGATCGAACCGGGGACCTTTAGATCTTCAGTCTAACGCTCTCCCAACTGAGCTATCACGGCCTGTGCTATGTTCTTGGCGACCCAAGCGGAAACGCAGCAGCATAGCATTTCAAAAAGAAAAAGTGGCCTGACAGACGAAAACAAACGAACAAACAGAAAAAGAGACAGGTCCTACCGAGATTTGAACTCGGATCGCTGGATTCAGAGTCCAGAGTGCTAACCATTACACCATAGGACCTTCACATCTAGCGATGTCAAGATGCACGTACAGTTTTCCAATCGTTTTCCCATTGAAAAGAAAAAGGTAAAACAACTGGAACATATTTGCAGAAACCCTGAAATTAGGGCCAAACATGACCAATCCAAAAAGCAAGTGGGCTCGTCCGGGATTTGAACCCGGGACCTCTCGCACCCTAAGCGAGAATCATACCCCTAGACCAACGAGCCAGCTGTTGAGTGGTAACAGTGCGTGTGGGTATTTATTTGACATGCCTGCGGAAGGAGACTCACCTTTGAACGAGGACCTTCAAGAAAGAAGAAGAAAAAACAGACTGTTTGGTTCCTGCCGGGATCGAACCGGCGACCTTGTCCGTGTGAAGGACACGTGATAACCACTACACTAAGGAACCTTGCTGGTAGAGAGGCAAATTCTTTGTTTGAAATATTGAGTTGTAGCAAATGTGGTATGGATCTGTCCCAACGGTGTACTACAGGGTCTCGTGGCGCAACGGATAACGCGTCTGACTACGGATCAGAAGATTGCAGGTTCGAATCCTGCCGAGATCGGATTTTTATCTTTGAACAGACTAAATGTGTATGACTGAGACACATGGCATGACATTGCATACACAGATACATGGACAATATGTTTGTTTAGCTGCCAATACTTATGTTTTGTTCACGTTGATTGCTACGCTCAACAAGAAAAAGGTGTCTGCGCCCCCGGGTGGGCTCGAACCACCAACCTTTTGGTTAACAGCCGAACGCGCTAGCCGATTGCGCCACGGAGGCAAGTTGATGATGCTGGTATCGAAATAATTGAGAAATATGCCAACATGGTTAAATAATTGTACAATTGAGAAAGCCAGTTTGGAAAATGCTTTGTTTAAGTTTGCACTGCTAAACACATCATACATCCTTCCGTTATGGTCTAGTGGTTAGGATAGCTGGCTCTCACCCAGCAGGCCCGGGTTCGATTCCCGGTAACGGAAAACTTTTTTCCCCCCTCTTGTGCGCTTGTCCAAGTGTAGTTGAGTTGGTATAGCATCGAATTTCTCGAGAGAAGAAAAGGCAATAATTGAACAAAACTTCCGACGAGGATGGGATTCGAACCCACGCGGGCAGAGCCCATTGGATTAGCAGTCCAACGCCTTAACCACTCGGCCACCTCGTCAACTAGGAGGAGTCAGGCCGAAACTTGGGAAGCCCTTGATGTTTGCATGAAAGAATGAGATCCTGGTGGTTCAGCAGTTTTTAGAGAAGAAAAAGATTTCCCACGCCGGGAGTTGAACCCGGGCCTCCTGGGTGAAAGCCAGATATCCTAGCCGTTAGACCACGTGGGATCATGTTTCCGTCCGGGATCGAACCGGAGACCTTCTGCGTGTTAGGCAGATGTGATAACCGCTACACCACGGAAACTCTGTGGTATAGTGCCAACTAAGGTGGGATGTTATCAAATCACGGAAAAGGCTGGCCTTTGTGGTATGTACACTAGAACATTTGTGCCTTTGTCACTGTCTCTAGCCGTGATCGTCTAGTGGTTAGGACCCTGCGTTGTGGCCGCAGTAACCCAGGTTCGAATCCTGGTCACGGCAGTGACAATTTTTTCCTTTCCCTGTCACATCGTGACTTTGAATTTGGAACTGGGAGCCCATGTCATGAAGAAGCGTCAGTGGTATAGTGGTGAGCATAGCTGCCTTCCAAGCAGTTGACCCGGGTTCGATTCCCGGCTGACGCAGAGCTGAATTTTTAAGCCATGGTATGTGCCGTAATTGGCCAATACTGCTTCCAAATTGTGCAACAGAGATCACCAAGCCTCCGTAGCGCAGTAGGCAGCGCGTCAGTCTCATAATCTGAAGGCCGTGAGTTCGAGCCTCACCGGGGGCAGACTTCATTTTGATCTTAATATGTCTAATGCGTGTAGTGATGGAAAGGAAAACGAAAGTTTAGGCCTACGACACCAAGTATTCCCAGGCGGTCACCCATCCAAGTACTAACTTGGCCCAATGTTGCTTAACTTCAGTGATCGGACGAGAACTGGTGCTTTCAACATGGTATGGCCGTAGACATTGATGATGGGCAATGCAACGGAATGAGTCAATCCTTTTCTGCTGCGATGGCGTAGGGATTAAGCACAAGGTACTACAAGACAAGCAGTCGGCTTCAGGGCATTAGGGGTAGCGTGGCCGAGCGGTCTAAGGCGCTGGTTTAAGGCACCAGTCCTTTCGAGGGCGTGGGTTCGAATCCCACCGCTGCCAAAGCTTTTTCCTCACTTTAGAATTATTGTTGGCTGAAGTGGCTGTTATTCGGTTTGTTTTTGTTTTGATTGTATCTCCGTCCCCTAGGCAGACTGGGGTCAATCATTTGTTTGTCTCCATACATGATGAACAGGTTTCATGAGCTATGGCAAAATGTTGCTTGGAGATGCGGGGTATCGATCCCCGTACCTCTCGCATGCTAAGCGAGCGCTCTACCATCTGAGCTACATCCCCTTCTTGCTGTTGATGTCCGAAAGCAAGTATTTGAATCTTCTGTCTCGGGAAATCAAAAGGTCGCACAGCAACTGTGGTTAAATTGACAAAGCAATTCCTCACCCGACAGCTACCTTCGATAGCTCAGTTGGTAGAGCGGTGGACTGTAGTTGTTACTCTGCGAGCAGATATCCATAGGTCGCTGGTTCAAATCCGGCTCGAAGGAACTAACCTTTTTCGTCCTTTTTTTCATATTTTCCATCGGAACACGAACACGGTGTTAGCTTTGAACACCAATGCTCAACGACATCGGTGTCAGCATCGAGTGTAACCGACATTAGAAAGCCAGGACATGATGTTGCTTAATTTTTTTCATTTTCCCTGGCGTCTATCCATTCCTCGATAGTCTAGTGGTGAGGATCTCCGCCTGTCACGTGGAAGGCCCGGGTTCGATTCCCGGTCGGGGAGAATGCAACTTTTTGACAGGACAGCTTGAGAGACATGCATTTCATCGCTCCAGCTTTATGATAGAAGGCAATTTGGTTACATAATTTACCTCCAATACCATTGAGCCCGGGTAGCTCAGTCGGTAGAGCGTTAGGCTTTTAACCTAACGGTCCAGGGTTCGAGCCCCTGCTCGGGCGCTACCCTTTTGCACAGACGTGCACTTAAATCACTTTGTCAGCAAATTAAAAGGAGTATGGCCCGTAGGGGGATCGAACCCGTGACCTTCGCGTTATTAGCACGACGCTCTAACCAACTGAGCTAACGGGCCTACACACGGTTGTTGGACTAAAAACTTTGCATTGATATAGTGTATTTGCATAGCTTGTTGCTTGTGGCTGCCTACACCGTGAGTCAACAGTCAGTTTGGCCGAGTGGTCTAAGGCGCTGCGTTCAGGTCGCAGTCCACTTCTGTGGGCGTGAGTTCGAATCTCACAGCTGACAAACTCCTTTTTCCTGTCCATTGTGTGTGCGTGCTGCTCTATTTTGGCAGCAAACCAAATATACATAAAATGTTTGACTCAACCAGACAAGGATAGCAGAGTGGCGCAGTGGAAGCGTGCTGGGCCCATAACCCAGAGGTCCGTAGATCGAAACTACGCTCTGCTATAACCCAATTCTTTTCTTCTGTTCTGTTCTCTTTTCTTTATTTCAGACGTCAACAGGGACCACAAATGTGTCCCCGCACCCCAACACGACCCATTAGCGCAGAGGATAGCGCGTTGGACTTCTAATCCAAAGGTCCTGGGTTCGATCCCCAGATGGGTTGCAAACTGTTTTGCCAGCCAGTAAGATGTCAGGATGGCCGAGTGGTCTAAGGCGCCAGACTCAAGGCATAATCCTTGCTCTGCAATACGGAGTAGGCTCTGGAGAATTCTGGTCCTCGATGAGGGCATGGGTTCGAATCCCATTTCTGACAAACAACTTTTGGCATTAATTTTCTGCAACTGCCACCCTCCCACTCAAGGAAGTATCGCCATCAAAACGCAGAGCTAAGATTGACCACAATTGTTTGCTTGTTACACCGCACACGGGGATATAGCTCAGTGGTAGAGCATCCGGCTGCAGTCCGGCAGGTCCTTGGTTCAACTCCGAGTGTCCCCTTAGGTGAAACTTTTTTTGGTTTAGCACATTGCAACCTTGCATCCAGAAAAAAAAAGAAAGAAAAATCAAGGGCCAAACCGGGATTTGAACCCGGGACCTCCTGCACCCAAAGCAGGAATCATACCCCTAGACCATTTGGCCGCCCGGTTAGGTTAAGTCAACAGTGATTTAATACACTTGATGTAACTTTGACTGCTTTAATAAAGTCTGGCATTGAAACCAACATGATTCAGATGTTTCTCTGGATGTTGCACAGTTTTCTAATTCATATCAGACCTTTCTGTCCATATAAATAACACATAAAACCAACCGCTGGTTCATAGTTGGTAAAAATGATTAACTGAACCTAAAATTTTGGGGAGGAATAAAGATATTCAAGATTTAATTTTTTGTTTTCAAAATAAAGATACTAAGAAAGAGAGGTAATGTCTGATTGAGCCAATAAATGAATCGCATCGGAGCATACATGAAATCTCATTAGTTGAATTAAACTGAAGGTTTCTAGTTTTTTTCATGAGAGTTAATTTGAGCTGTTCTTTCAACTATTACTCGAATCAAGTCCATCTCATGAAGTGCTGCCTTCATATTGTTGTTTCACATCTATGTTTTATCTGTGCATTAATAATAAATATGCTTCATCTATTGCAATCGTTGTAAAATAATAAAAATCTCTTTATGAATTTAAGTTAATAAAATCATATTTTTTTCTTGGGTTTCAATAAAACAAAAAAATAATATCTCGGACTTCTAAAGTCTTTTTATATGTTTCCTCACTGTTTGGCCACTACTTGGTCACAAATGCTCAAAACACAAACCTTTTTCGACCTAAGATACTCAATTGGTTCCTTCTACAAGTCCAATCCATCAGTTTTGGGATGTCTTTATATTTCAAGATAAATTTATGAAAAAGGGAAATTTGGGTGTTGCCTATTGTATGCACAGATACCATTAAATCAACAGAAAAAAATACTTATTTGTACTTTTCTCTCATCTTTAAAGTTTGATTCTGTTAAATAACTATTCTTGAAGGAGAGCTGCTGACCTCCAGTGTACATGGCTTAGTCAAATGCATATTAAACATAAAAATTTTCCCAAAAAGCACATAAAAAAAGTCTCTCAATGGGTTAGAAAAATAGAATAATTTTGAAACTTAGATTTAAGTTAAACAAATTATTTTTCTAGTACATTACATTAAAATACTTTGTTTGGGGCAAATTTTTACCTTTAACGTGTATTTGACTTAACCATGAACACTGGAGGTCAGCAGCTGTCCTCTTGAGCGATAGAATGCATAAATCCCTTAGACAATAGTTAATTCAACAGAATTCAAACTTTGAAAATGGGAAAAAAGTATAGGTTTTTTCAGTGCAATTTATTTTGGATCTTGTTAACGCGATTGCTGCGCATTTCCTGGCATTATTCTGGCAAGGATTGGTACTCGAAAACTAAATATTTTCCATCTTTGAGTACGCCAGTGACAAGCGGATTTCATTTGAATGTTGTTTGTTGGAACTCTTGCTATTCTGGTTCAGGTTCTTGCAAAATGAATTGCTGCAACGTCCGGGAATCGAACCCGGGCCGCCCGCGTGGCAGGCGAGCATTCTACCACTGAACCAACGTTGCTGGCACATAGGGAAAGGACAATTTGTGGCTCTTTGTAACCCCCCAAACAGCCCATGACCTATGGAGAGAAGGGCAAAATGTTATCCGCAGTCGGTAGGATTCGAACCTACGCTCCCAGAGGGAATCTGATTTCTAGTCAGACGCCTTAACCACTCGGCCACGACTGCAATCCATTGATGGGGGCACATTTGGCGGCATTCTCATACAGTAGAATAACTTGGATTAGCTTAGCTTGCCACTTCACACAGGTTTGCAAGCAGCCCGGCTAGCTCAGTCGGTAGAGCATGAGACTCTTAATCTCAGGGTCGTGGGTTCGAGCCCCACGTTGGGCGACCATTCCTTTTGGTGTGTTTCCCACTTAGCTGCAACGAGTATGAGGTGCACACTCATGGACCCACCAGCAGAAAGGGCGCCATGGCTTAGTTGGTTAAAGCGCCTGTCTAGTAAACAGGAGATCCCGAGTTCGAATCTCGGTGGTGCCTCAACTTTTTTTGACCAACCCAACTGTCAAAAGAAGGCCTCTGAAAGATTTCACTGCTCACATTTTGCCCAAGATACAGGAAAAATGAAGCGAAACAAACAGTTCAACAAAATGCCGCGACCCGGGATCGAACCGGGGACCTTTAGATCTTCAGTCTAACGCTCTCCCAACTGAGCTATCACGGCCTGTGCTATGTTCTTGGCGACCCAAGCGGAAACGCAGCAGCATAGCATTTCAAAAAGAAAAAGTGGCCTGACAGACGAAAACAAACGAACAAACAGAAAAAGAGACAGGTCCTACCGAGATTTGAACTCGGATCGCTGGATTCAGAGTCCAGAGTGCTAACCATTACACCATAGGACCTTCACATCTAGCGATGTCAAGATGCACGTACAGTTTTCCAATCGTTTTCCCATTGAAAAGAAAAAGGTAAAACAACTGGAACATATTTGCAGAAACCCTGAAATTAGGGCCAAACATGACCAATCCAAAAAGCAAGTGGGCTCGTCCGGGATTTGAACCCGGGACCTCTCGCACCCTAAGCGAGAATCATACCCCTAGACCAACGAGCCAGCTGTTGAGTGGTAACAGTGCGTGTGGGTATTTATTTGACATGCCTGCGGAAGGAGACTCACCTTTGAACGAGGACCTTCAAGAAAGAAGAAGAAAAAACAGACTGTTTGGTTCCTGCCGGGATCGAACCGGCGACCTTGTCCGTGTGAAGGACACGTGATAACCACTACACTAAGGAACCTTGCTGGTAGAGAGGCAAATTCTTTGTTTGAAATATTGAGTTGTAGCAAATGTGGTATGGATCTGTCCCAACGGTGTACTACAGGGTCTCGTGGCGCAACGGATAACGCGTCTGACTACGGATCAGAAGATTGCAGGTTCGAATCCTGCCGAGATCGGATTTTTATCTTTGAACAGACTAAATGTGTATGACTGAGACACATGGCATGACATTGCATACACAGATACATGGACAATATGTTTGTTTAGCTGCCAATACTTATGTTTTGTTCACGTTGATTGCTACGCTCAACAAGAAAAAGGTGTCTGCGCCCCCGGGTGGGCTCGAACCACCAACCTTTTGGTTAACAGCCGAACGCGCTAGCCGATTGCGCCACGGAGGCAAGTTGATGATGCTGGTATCGAAATAATTGAGAAATATGCCAACATGGTTAAATAATTGTACAATTGAGAAAGCCAGTTTGGAAAATGCTTTGTTTAAGTTTGCACTGCTAAACACATCATACATCCTTCCGTTATGGTCTAGTGGTTAGGATAGCTGGCTCTCACCCAGCAGGCCCGGGTTCGATTCCCGGTAACGGAAAACTTTTTTCCCCCCTCTTGTGCGCTTGTCCAAGTGTAGTTGAGTTGGTATAGCATCGAATTTCTCGAGAGAAGAAAAGGCAATAATTGAACAAAACTTCCGACGAGGATGGGATTCGAACCCACGCGGGCAGAGCCCATTGGATTAGCAGTCCAACGCCTTAACCACTCGGCCACCTCGTCAACTAGGAGGAGTCAGGCCGAAACTTGGGAAGCCCTTGATGTTTGCATGAAAGAATGAGATCCTGGTGGTTCAGCAGTTTTTAGAGAAGAAAAAGATTTCCCACGCCGGGAGTTGAACCCGGGCCTCCTGGGTGAAAGCCAGATATCCTAGCCGTTAGACCACGTGGGATCATGTTTCCGTCCGGGATCGAACCGGAGACCTTCTGCGTGTTAGGCAGATGTGATAACCGCTACACCACGGAAACTCTGTGGTATAGTGCCAACTAAGGTGGGATGTTATCAAATCACGGAAAAGGCTGGCCTTTGTGGTATGTACACTAGAACATTTGTGCCTTTGTCACTGTCTCTAGCCGTGATCGTCTAGTGGTTAGGACCCTGCGTTGTGGCCGCAGTAACCCAGGTTCGAATCCTGGTCACGGCAGTGACAATTTTTTCCTTTCCCTGTCACATCGTGACTTTGAATTTGGAACTGGGAGCCCATGTCATGAAGAAGCGTCAGTGGTATAGTGGTGAGCATAGCTGCCTTCCAAGCAGTTGACCCGGGTTCGATTCCCGGCTGACGCAGAGCTGAATTTTTAAGCCATGGTATGTGCCGTAATTGGCCAATACTGCTTCCAAATTGTGCAACAGAGATCACCAAGCCTCCGTAGCGCAGTAGGCAGCGCGTCAGTCTCATAATCTGAAGGCCGTGAGTTCGAGCCTCACCGGGGGCAGACTTCATTTTGATCTTAATATGTCTAATGCGTGTAGTGATGGAAAGGAAAACGAAAGTTTAGGCCTACGACACCAAGTATTCCCAGGCGGTCACCCATCCAAGTACTAACTTGGCCCAATGTTGCTTAACTTCAGTGATCGGACGAGAACTGGTGCTTTCAACATGGTATGGCCGTAGACATTGATGATGGGCAATGCAACGGAATGAGTCAATCCTTTTCTGCTGCGATGGCGTAGGGATTAAGCACAAGGTACTACAAGACAAGCAGTCGGCTTCAGGGCATTAGGGGTAGCGTGGCCGAGCGGTCTAAGGCGCTGGTTTAAGGCACCAGTCCTTTCGAGGGCGTGGGTTCGAATCCCACCGCTGCCAAAGCTTTTTCCTCACTTTAGAATTATTGTTGGCTGAAGTGGCTGTTATTCGGTTTGTTTTTGTTTTGATTGTATCTCCGTCCCCTAGGCAGACTGGGGTCAATCATTTGTTTGTCTCCATACATGATGAACAGGTTTCATGAGCTATGGCAAAATGTTGCTTGGAGATGCGGGGTATCGATCCCCGTACCTCTCGCATGCTAAGCGAGCGCTCTACCATCTGAGCTACATCCCCTTCTTGCTGTTGATGTCCGAAAGCAAGTATTTGAATCTTCTGTCTCGGGAAATCAAAAGGTCGCACAGCAACTGTGGTTAAATTGACAAAGCAATTCCTCACCCGACAGCTACCTTCGATAGCTCAGTTGGTAGAGCGGTGGACTGTAGTTGTTACTCTGCGAGCAGATATCCATAGGTCGCTGGTTCAAATCCGGCTCGAAGGAACTAACCTTTTTCGTCCTTTTTTTCATATTTTCCATCGGAACACGAACACGGTGTTAGCTTTGAACACCAATGCTCAACGACATCGGTGTCAGCATCGAGTGTAACCGACATTAGAAAGCCAGGACATGATGTTGCTTAATTTTTTTCATTTTCCCTGGCGTCTATCCATTCCTCGATAGTCTAGTGGTGAGGATCTCCGCCTGTCACGTGGAAGGCCCGGGTTCGATTCCCGGTCGGGGAGAATGCAACTTTTTGACAGGACAGCTTGAGAGACATGCATTTCATCGCTCCAGCTTTATGATAGAAGGCAATTTGGTTACATAATTTACCTCCAATACCATTGAGCCCGGGTAGCTCAGTCGGTAGAGCGTTAGGCTTTTAACCTAACGGTCCAGGGTTCGAGCCCCTGCTCGGGCGCTACCCTTTTGCACAGACGTGCACTTAAATCACTTTGTCAGCAAATTAAAAGGAGTATGGCCCGTAGGGGGATCGAACCCGTGACCTTCGCGTTATTAGCACGACGCTCTAACCAACTGAGCTAACGGGCCTACACACGGTTGTTGGACTAAAAACTTTGCATTGATATAGTGTATTTGCATAGCTTGTTGCTTGTGGCTGCCTACACCGTGAGTCAACAGTCAGTTTGGCCGAGTGGTCTAAGGCGCTGCGTTCAGGTCGCAGTCCACTTCTGTGGGCGTGAGTTCGAATCTCACAGCTGACAAACTCCTTTTTCCTGTCCATTGTGTGTGCGTGCTGCTCTATTTTGGCAGCAAACCAAATATACATAAAATGTTTGACTCAACCAGACAAGGATAGCAGAGTGGCGCAGTGGAAGCGTGCTGGGCCCATAACCCAGAGGTCCGTAGATCGAAACTACGCTCTGCTAAAACCCAATTCTTTTCTTCTGTTCTGTTCTCTTTTCTTTATTTCAGACGTCAACAGGGACCACAAATGTGTCCCCGCACCCCAACACGACCCATTAGCGCAGAGGATAGCGCGTTGGACTTCTAATCCAAAGGTCCTGGGTTCGATCCCCAGATGGGTTGCAAACTGTTTTGCCAGCCAGTAAGATGTCAGGATGGCCGAGTGGTCTAAGGCGCCAGACTCAAGGCATAATCCTTGCTCTGCAATACGGAGTAGGCTCTGGAGAATTCTGGTCCTCGATGAGGGCATGGGTTCGAATCCCATTTCTGACAAACAACTTTTGGCATTAATTTTCTGCAACTGCCACCCTCCCACTCAAGGAAGTATCGCCATCAAAACGCAGAGCTAAGATTGACCACAATTGTTTGCTTGTTACACCGCACACGGGGATATAGCTCAGTGGTAGAGCATCCGGCTGCAGTCCGGCAGGTCCTTGGTTCAACTCCGAGTGTCCCCTTAGGTGAAACTTTTTTTGGTTTAGCACATTGCAACCTTGCATCCAGAAAAAAAAAGAAAGAAAAATCAAGGGCCAAACCGGGATTTGAACCCGGGACCTCCTGCACCCAAAGCAGGAATCATACCCCTAGACCATTTGGCCGCCCGGTTAGGTTAAGTCAACAGTGATTTAATACACTTGATGTAACTTTGACTGCTTTAATAAAGTCTGGCATTGAAACCAACATGATTCAGATGTTTCTCTGGATGTTGCACAGTTTTCTAATTCATATCAGACCTTTCTGTCCATATAAATAACACATAAAACCAACCGCTGGTTCATAGTTGGTAAAAATGATTAACTGAACCTAAAATTTTGGGGAGGAATAAAGATATTCAAGATTTAATTTTTTGTTTTCAAAATAAAGATACTAAGAAAGAGAGGTAATGTCTGATTGAGCCAATAAATGAATCGCATCGGAGCATACATGAAATCTCATTAGTTGAATTAAACTGAAGGTTTCTAGTTTTTTTCATGAGAGTTAATTTGAGCTGTTCTTTCAACTATTACTCGAATCAAGTCCATCTCATGAAGTGCTGCCTTCATATTGTTGTTTCACATCTATGTTTTATCTGTGCATTAATAATAAATATGCTTCATCTATTGCAATCGTTGTAAAATAATAAAAATCTCTTTATGAATTTAAGTTAATAAAATCATATTTTTTTCTTGGGTTTCAATAAAACAAAAAAATAATATCTCGGACTTCTAAAGTCTTTTTATATGTTTCCTCACTGTTTGGCCACTACTTGGTCACAAATGCTCAAAACACAAACCTTTTTCGACCTAAGATACTCAATTGGTTCCTTCTACAAGTCCAATCCATCAGTTTTGGGATGTCTTTATATTTCAAGATAAATTTATGAAAAAGGGAAATTTGGGTGTTGCCTATTGTATGCACAGATACCATTAAATCAACAGAAAAAAATACTTATTTGTACTTTTCTCTCATCTTTAAAGTTTGATTCTGTTAAATAACTATTCTTGAAGGAGAGCTGCTGACCTCCAGTGTACATGGCTTAGTCAAATGCATATTAAACATAAAAATTTTCCCAAAAAGCACATAAAAAAAGTCTCTCAATGGGTTAGAAAAATAGAATAATTTTGAAACTTAGATTTAAGTTAAACAAATTATTTTTCTAGTACATTACATTAAAATACTTTGTTTGGGGCAAATTTTTACCTTTAACGTGTATTTGACTTAACCATGAACACTGGAGGTCAGCAGCTGTCCTCTTGAGCGATAGAATGCATAAATCCCTTAGACAATAGTTAATTCAACAGAATTCAAACTTTGAAAATGGGAAAAAAGTATAGGTTTTTTCAGTGCAATTTATTTTGGATCTTGTTAACGCGATTGCTGCGCATTTCCTGGCATTATTCTGGCAAGGATTGGTACTCGAAAACTAAATATTTTCCATCTTTGAGTACGCCAGTGACAAGCGGATTTCATTTGAATGTTGTTTGTTGGAACTCTTGCTATTCTGGTTCAGGTTCTTGCAAAATGAATTGCTGCAACGTCCGGGAATCGAACCCGGGCCGCCCGCGTGGCAGGCGAGCATTCTACCACTGAACCAACGTTGCTGGCACATAGGGAAAGGACAATTTGTGGCTCTTTGTAACCCCCCAAACAGCCCATGACCTATGGAGAGAAGGGCAAAATGTTATCCGCAGTCGGTAGGATTCGAACCTACGCTCCCAGAGGGAATCTGATTTCTAGTCAGACGCCTTAACCACTCGGCCACGACTGCAATCCATTGATGGGGGCACATTTGGCGGCATTCTCATACAGTAGAATAACTTGGATTAGCTTAGCTTGCCACTTCACACAGGTTTGCAAGCAGCCCGGCTAGCTCAGTCGGTAGAGCATGAGACTCTTAATCTCAGGGTCGTGGGTTCGAGCCCCACGTTGGGCGACCATTCCTTTTGGTGTGTTTCCCACTTAGCTGCAACGAGTATGAGGTGCACACTCATGGACCCACCAGCAGAAAGGGCGCCATGGCTTAGTTGGTTAAAGCGCCTGTCTAGTAAACAGGAGATCCCGAGTTCGAATCTCGGTGGTGCCTCAACTTTTTTTGACCAACCCAACTGTCAAAAGAAGGCCTCTGAAAGATTTCACTGCTCACATTTTGCCCAAGATACAGGAAAAATGAAGCGAAACAAACAGTTCAACAAAATGCCGCGACCCGGGATCGAACCGGGGACCTTTAGATCTTCAGTCTAACGCTCTCCCAACTGAGCTATCACGGCCTGTGCTATGTTCTTGGCGACCCAAGCGGAAACGCAGCAGCATAGCATTTCAAAAAGAAAAAGTGGCCTGACAGACGAAAACAAACGAACAAACAGAAAAAGAGACAGGTCCTACCGAGATTTGAACTCGGATCGCTGGATTCAGAGTCCAGAGTGCTAACCATTACACCATAGGACCTTCACATCTAGCGATGTCAAGATGCACGTACAGTTTTCCAATCGTTTTCCCATTGAAAAGAAAAAGGTAAAACAACTGGAACATATTTGCAGAAACCCTGAAATTAGGGCCAAACATGACCAATCCAAAAAGCAAGTGGGCTCGTCCGGGATTTGAACCCGGGACCTCTCGCACCCTAAGCGAGAATCATACCCCTAGACCAACGAGCCAGCTGTTGAGTGGTAACAGTGCGTGTGGGTATTTATTTGACATGCCTGCGGAAGGAGACTCACCTTTGAACGAGGACCTTCAAGAAAGAAGAAGAAAAAACAGACTGTTTGGTTCCTGCCGGGATCGAACCGGCGACCTTGTCCGTGTGAAGGACACGTGATAACCACTACACTAAGGAACCTTGCTGGTAGAGAGGCAAATTCTTTGTTTGAAATATTGAGTTGTAGCAAATGTGGTATGGATCTGTCCCAACGGTGTACTACAGGGTCTCGTGGCGCAACGGATAACGCGTCTGACTACGGATCAGAAGATTGCAGGTTCGAATCCTGCCGAGATCGGATTTTTATCTTTGAACAGACTAAATGTGTATGACTGAGACACATGGCATGACATTGCATACACAGATACATGGACAATATGTTTGTTTAGCTGCCAATACTTATGTTTTGTTCACGTTGATTGCTACGCTCAACAAGAAAAAGGTGTCTGCGCCCCCGGGTGGGCTCGAACCACCAACCTTTCGGTTAACAGCCGAACGCGCTAGCCGATTGCGCCACGGAGGCAAGTTGATGATGCTGGTATCGAAATAATTGAGAAATATGCCAACATGGTTAAATAATTGTACAATTGAGAAAGCCAGTTTGGAAAATGCTTTGTTTAAGTTTGCACTGCTAAACACATCATACATCCTTCCGTTATGGTCTAGTGGTTAGGATAGCTGGCTCTCACCCAGCAGGCCCGGGATCGATTCCCGGTAACGGAAAACTTTTTTCCCCCCTCTTGTGCGCTTGTCCAAGTGTAGTTGAGTTGGTATAGCATCGAATTTCTCGAGAGAAGAAAAGGCAATAATTGAACAAAACTTCCGACGAGGATGGGATTCGAACCCACGCGGGCAGAGCCCATTGGATTAGCAGTCCAACGCCTTAACCACTCGGCCACCTCGTCAACTAGGAGGAGTCAGGCCGAAACTTGGGAAGCCCTTGATGTTTGCATGAAAGAATGAGATCCTGGTGGTTCAGCAGTTTTTAGAGAAGAAAAAGATTTCCCACGCCGGGAGTTGAACCCGGGCCTCCTGGGTGAAAGCCAGATATCCTAGCCGTTAGACCACGTGGGATCATGTTTCCGTCCGGGATCGAACCGGAGACCTTCTGCGTGTTAGGCAGATGTGATAACCGCTACACCACGGAAACTCTGTGGTATAGTGCCAACTAAGGTGGGATGTTATCAAATCACGGAAAAGGCTGGCCTTTGTGGTATGTACACTAGAACATTTGTGCCTTTGTCACTGTCTCTAGCCGTGATCGTCTAGTGGTTAGGACCCTGCGTTGTGGCCGCAGTAACCCAGGTTCGAATCCTGGTCACGGCAGTGACAATTTTTTCCTTTCCCTGTCACATCGTGACTTTGAATTTGGAACTGGGAGCCCATGTCATGAAGAAGCGTCAGTGGTATAGTGGTGAGCATAGCTGCCTTCCAAGCAGTTGACCCGGGTTCGATTCCCGGCTGACGCAGAGCTGAATTTTTAAGCCATGGTATGTGCCGTAATTGGCCAATACTGCTTCCAAATTGTGCAACAGAGATCACCAAGCCTCCGTAGCGCAGTAGGCAGCGCGTCAGTCTCATAATCTGAAGGCCGTGAGTTCGAGCCTCACCGGGGGCAGACTTCATTTTGATCTTAATATGTCTAATGCGTGTAGTGATGGAAAGGAAAACGAAAGTTTAGGCCTACGACACCAAGTATTCCCAGGCGGTCACCCATCCAAGTACTAACTTGGCCCAATGTTGCTTAACTTCAGTGATCGGACAAGAACTGGTGCTTTCAACATGGTATGGCCGTAGACATTGATGATGGGCAATGCAACGGTATGAGTCAATCCTTTTCTGCTGCGATGGCGTAGGGATTAAGCACAAGGTACTACAAGACAAGCAGTCGGCTTCAGGGCATTAGGGGTAGCGTGGCCGAGCGGTCTAAGGCGCTGGTTTAAGGCACCAGTCCTTTCGAGGGCGTGGGTTCGAATCCCACCGCTGCCAAAGCTTTTTCCTCACTTTAGAATTATTGTTGGCTGAAGTGGCTGTTATTCGGTTTGTTTTTGTTTTGATTGTATCTCCGTCCCCTAGGCAGACTGGGGTCAATCATTTGTTTGTCTCCATACATGATGAACAGGTTTCATGAGCTATGGC
>NC_137264.1:25502363-25504863 GCF_053477335.1 Acartia tonsa | reverse complement strand
GATACTCAATTGGTTCCTTCTACAAGTCCAATCCATCAGTTTTGGGATGTCTTTATATTTCAAGATAAATTTATGAAAAAGGGAAATTTGGGTGTTGCCTATTGTATGCACAGATACCATTAAATCAACAGAAAAAAATACTTATTTGTACTTTTCTCTCATCTTTAAAGTTTGATTCTGTTAAATAACTATTCTTGAAGGAGAGCTGCTGACCTCCAGTGTACATGGCTTAGTCAAATGCATATTAAACATAAAAATTTTCCCAAAAAGCACATAAAAAAAGTCTCTCAATGGGTTAGAAAAATAGAATAATTTTGAAACTTAGATTTAAGTTAAACAAATTATTTTTCTAGTACATTACATTAAAATACTTTGTTTGGGGCAAATTTTTACCTTTAACGTGTATTTGACTTAACCATGAACACTGGAGGTCAGCAGCTGTCCTCTTGAGCGATAGAATGCATAAATCCCTTAGACAATAGTTAATTCAACAGAATTCAAACTTTGAAAATGGGAAAAAAGTATAGGTTTTTTCAGTGCAATTTATTTTGGATCTTGTTAACGCGATTGCTGCGCATTTCCTGGCATTATTCTGGCAAGGATTGGTACTCGAAAACTAAATATTTTCCATCTTTGAGTACGCCAGTGACAAGCGGATTTCATTTGAATGTTGTTTGTTGGAACTCTTGCTATTCTGGTTCAGGTTCTTGCAAAATGAATTGCTGCAACGTCCGGGAATCGAACCCGGGCCGCCCGCGTGGCAGGCGAGCATTCTACCACTGAACCAACGTTGCTGGCACATAGGGAAAGGACAATTTGTGGCTCTTTGTAACCCCCCAAACAGCCCATGACCTATGGAGAGAAGGGCAAAATGTTATCCGCAGTCGGTAGGATTCGAACCTACGCTCCCAGAGGGAATCTGATTTCTAGTCAGACGCCTTAACCACTCGGCCACGACTGCAATCCATTGATGGGGGCACATTTGGCGGCATTCTCATACAGTAGAATAACTTGGATTAGCTTAGCTTGCCACTTCACACAGGTTTGCAAGCAGCCCGGCTAGCTCAGTCGGTAGAGCATGAGACTCTTAATCTCAGGGTCGTGGGTTCGAGCCCCACGTTGGGCGACCATTCCTTTTGGTGTGTTTCCCACTTAGCTGCAACGAGTATGAGGTGCACACTCATGGACCCACCAGCAGAAAGGGCGCCATGGCTTAGTTGGTTAAAGCGCCTGTCTAGTAAACAGGAGATCCCGAGTTCGAATCTCGGTGGTGCCTCAACTTTTTTTGACCAACCCAACTGTCAAAAGAAGGCCTCTGAAAGATTTCACTGCTCACATTTTGCCCAAGATACAGGAAAAATGAAGCGAAACAAACAGTTCAACAAAATGCCGCGACCCGGGATCGAACCGGGGACCTTTAGATCTTCAGTCTAACGCTCTCCCAACTGAGCTATCACGGCCTGTGCTATGTTCTTGGCGACCCAAGCGGAAACGCAGCAGCATAGCATTTCAAAAAGAAAAAGTGGCCTGACAGACGAAAACAAACGAACAAACAGAAAAAGAGACAGGTCCTACCGAGATTTGAACTCGGATCGCTGGATTCAGAGTCCAGAGTGCTAACCATTACACCATAGGACCTTCACATCTAGCGATGTCAAGATGCACGTACAGTTTTCCAATCGTTTTCCCATTGAAAAGAAAAAGGTAAAACAACTGGAACATATTTGCAGAAACCCTGAAATTAGGGCCAAACATGACCAATCCAAAAAGCAAGTGGGCTCGTCCGGGATTTGAACCCGGGACCTCTCGCACCCTAAGCGAGAATCATACCCCTAGACCAACGAGCCAGCTGTTGAGTGGTAACAGTGCGTGTGGGTATTTATTTGACATGCCTGCGGAAGGAGACTCACCTTTGAACGAGGACCTTCAAGAAAGAAGAAGAAAAAACAGACTGTTTGGTTCCTGCCGGGATCGAACCGGCGACCTTGTCCGTGTGAAGGACACGTGATAACCACTACACTAAGGAACCTTGCTGGTAGAGAGGCAAATTCTTTGTTTGAAATATTGAGTTGTAGCAAATGTGGTATGGATCTGTCCCAACGGTGTACTACAGGGTCTCGTGGCGCAACGGATAACGCGTCTGACTACGGATCAGAAGATTGCAGGTTCGAATCCTGCCGAGATCGGATTTTTATCTTTGAACAGACTAAATGTGTATGACTGAGACACATGGCATGACATTGCATACACAGATACATGGACAATATGTTTGTTTAGCTGCCAATACTTATGTTTTGTTCACGTTGATTGCTACGCTCAACAAGAAAAAGGTGTCTGCGCCCCCGGGTGGGCTCGAACCACCAACCTTTCGGTTAACAGCCGAACGCGCTAGCCGATTGCGCCACGGAGGCAAGTTGATGATGCTGGTATCGAAATAATTGAGAAATATGCCAACATGGTTAAATAATTGTACAATTGAGAAAGCCAGTTTGGAAAATGC
>NC_137264.1:25494863-25497363 GCF_053477335.1 Acartia tonsa | reverse complement strand
GGGGCACATTTGGCGGCATTCTCATACAGTAGAATAACTTGGATTAGCTTAGCTTGCCACTTCACACAGGTTTGCAAGCAGCCCGGCTAGCTCAGTCGGTAGAGCATGAGACTCTTAATCTCAGGGTCGTGGGTTCGAGCCCCACGTTGGGCGACCATTCCTTTTGGTGTGTTTCCCACTTAGCTGCAACGAGTATGAGGTGCACACTCATGGACCCACCAGCAGAAAGGGCGCCATGGCTTAGTTGGTTAAAGCGCCTGTCTAGTAAACAGGAGATCCCGAGTTCGAATCTCGGTGGTGCCTCAACTTTTTTTGACCAACCCAACTGTCAAAAGAAGGCCTCTGAAAGATTTCACTGCTCACATTTTGCCCAAGATACAGGAAAAATGAAGCGAAACAAACAGTTCAACAAAATGCCGCGACCCGGGATCGAACCGGGGACCTTTAGATCTTCAGTCTAACGCTCTCCCAACTGAGCTATCACGGCCTGTGCTATGTTCTTGGCGACCCAAGCGGAAACGCAGCAGCATAGCATTTCAAAAAGAAAAAGTGGCCTGACAGACGAAAACAAACGAACAAACAGAAAAAGAGACAGGTCCTACCGAGATTTGAACTCGGATCGCTGGATTCAGAGTCCAGAGTGCTAACCATTACACCATAGGACCTTCACATCTAGCGATGTCAAGATGCACGTACAGTTTTCCAATCGTTTTCCCATTGAAAAGAAAAAGGTAAAACAACTGGAACATATTTGCAGAAACCCTGAAATTAGGGCCAAACATGACCAATCCAAAAAGCAAGTGGGCTCGTCCGGGATTTGAACCCGGGACCTCTCGCACCCTAAGCGAGAATCATACCCCTAGACCAACGAGCCAGCTGTTGAGTGGTAACAGTGCGTGTGGGTATTTATTTGACATGCCTGCGGAAGGAGACTCACCTTTGAACGAGGACCTTCAAGAAAGAAGAAGAAAAAACAGACTGTTTGGTTCCTGCCGGGATCGAACCGGCGACCTTGTCCGTGTGAAGGACACGTGATAACCACTACACTAAGGAACCTTGCTGGTAGAGAGGCAAATTCTTTGTTTGAAATATTGAGTTGTAGCAAATGTGGTATGGATCTGTCCCAACGGTGTACTACAGGGTCTCGTGGCGCAACGGATAACGCGTCTGACTACGGATCAGAAGATTGCAGGTTCGAATCCTGCCGAGATCGGATTTTTATCTTTGAACAGACTAAATGTGTATGACTGAGACACATGGCATGACATTGCATACACAGATACATGGACAATATGTTTGTTTAGCTGCCAATACTTATGTTTTGTTCACGTTGATTGCTACGCTCAACAAGAAAAAGGTGTCTGCGCCCCCGGGTGGGCTCGAACCACCAACCTTTCGGTTAACAGCCGAACGCGCTAGCCGATTGCGCCACGGAGGCAAGTTGATGATGCTGGTATCGAAATAATTGAGAAATATGCCAACATGGTTAAATAATTGTACAATTGAGAAAGCCAGTTTGGAAAATGCTTTGTTTAAGTTTGCACTGCTAAACACATCATACATCCTTCCGTTATGGTCTAGTGGTTAGGATAGCTGGCTCTCACCCAGCAGGCCCGGGTTCGATTCCCGGTAACGGAAAACTTTTTTCCCCCCTCTTGTGCGCTTGTCCAAGTGTAGTTGAGTTGGTATAGCATCGAATTTCTCGAGAGAAGAAAAGGCAATAATTGAACAAAACTTCCGACGAGGATGGGATTCGAACCCACGCGGGCAGAGCCCATTGGATTAGCAGTCCAACGCCTTAACCACTCGGCCACCTCGTCAACTAGGAGGAGTCAGGCCGAAACTTGGGAAGCCCTTGATGTTTGCATGAAAGAATGAGATCCTGGTGGTTCAGCAGTTTTTAGAGAAGAAAAAGATTTCCCACGCCGGGAGTTGAACCCGGGCCTCCTGGGTGAAAGCCAGATATCCTAGCCGTTAGACCACGTGGGATCATGTTTCCGTCCGGGATCGAACCGGAGACCTTCTGCGTGTTAGGCAGATGTGATAACCGCTACACCACGGAAACTCTGTGGTATAGTGCCAACTAAGGTGGGATGTTATCAAATCACGGAAAAGGCTGGCCTTTGTGGTATGTACACTAGAACATTTGTGCCTTTGTCACTGTCTCTAGCCGTGATCGTCTAGTGGTTAGGACCCTGCGTTGTGGCCGCAGTAACCCAGGTTCGAATCCTGGTCACGGCAGTGACAATTTTTTCCTTTCCCTGTCACATCGTGACTTTGAATTTGGAACTGGGAGCCCATGTCATGAAGAAGCGTCAGTGGTATAGTGGTGAGCATAGCTGCCTTCCAAGCAGTTGACCCGGGTTCGATTCCCGGCTGACGCAGAGCTGAATTTTTAAGCCATGGTATGTGCCGTAATTGGCCAATACTGCTTCCAAATTGTGCAACAGAGATCACCAAGCCTCCGTAGCGCAGTAGGCAGCGCGTCAGTCTCATAATC